>NC_134511.1:1556066-1626066 GCF_027942865.1 Odontesthes bonariensis
TCTTCCTTCCTACCTTCCTTCCTTCCTTCCTTCCTTCCTTCCTTCCTTCTTCCTTTCTTCTTCCTTCCTTCCTTCCTTCCTTCCTTCCTTCCTTCCTTCCTTCTTCCTTCCTTCCTTCCTTCCTTCCTTCCTTCCTTCCTTCCTTCTTCCTTCTTCTTCCTTCCTTCCTTCCTTCCTTCCTTCCTTCCTTCCTTCCTTCTTCCTTCCTTCCTTCCTTCCTTCCTTCCTTCCTTCCTTCTTCCTTTCTTCTTCCTTCCTCCCTTCCTTCCTTCCTTCTTCCTTTCTTCTTCCTTCCTTCCTTCCTTCCTTCCTTCCTTCCTTCCTTCTTCCTTTCTTCTTCCTTCCTTCCTTCCTTCCTTCCTTCCTTCCTTCCTTCCTTCCTTTCTTCTTCCTTCCTTCCTTCCTTCCTTCCTTCCTTCCTTCCTTCCTTCCTTCCTTCCTTCCTTCCTTCCTTCCTTTCTTCTTCCTTCCTTCCTTCCTTCCTTCCTTCCTTCCTTCCTTCCTTCCTACCTTCCTTCCTTCCTTCCTTCCTTCCTTTCTTCTTCCTTCCTTTTCTTCCTTCCTTCCTTCCTTCCTTCCTTCCTTCCTACCTTCCTTCCTTCCTTCCTTCCTTTCTTCTTCCTTCCTTCCTTCCTACCTTCCTTCCTTCCTTCCTTCCTTCCTTCCTTCCTACCTTCCTTCCTTCCTTCCTTCCTTCCTTTCTTCTTCCTTCCTTTCTTCCTTCCTTCCTTCCTTCCTTCCTTCCTTCCTTCCTACCTTCCTTCCTTCCTTCCTTCCTTCCTTCCTTCCTACCTTCCTTCCTTCCTTCCTTCCTTCCTTCCTTCCTTTCTTCTTCCTTCCTTCTTTCCTTCCTTCCTTCCTTCCTTCCTACCTTCCTTCCTTCCTTCCTTCCTTTCTTCTTCCTTCCTTCCTTCCTTCCTTCCTTCCTTCCTTCCTTCCTTCCTTCCTTCCTTCCTTCCTTCTTCCTTTCTGCTTGTATCAGTTTTGTAAAACATGGCCCCCCTCATGACAGGACCAGGCCCCCTCTGCCCCCCGGGGTGCCCCCTCTGCCCCCCGGGGTGGCCCCCCTCTCTACCCGCTGATCTGGGGGCAGCTTTGTTCTCCACTCTGCTCCCTGATGGATCTGACTGCCGCTCCTGGGTCAGCCTCTGAGCCTCTGAGCCTCTGAGCCTCGTTACGTCCTAAACTCTGCCGTCACGAGCTGTAAACGGAGCCAATAACAGCGCGTGGAGGCCCCCCCCCCCCCCCCCCCCCCCATCTCAGCCCGGTATATAGACCCCCCCACACCGCTGCTGCCGCTCACAACTTCTCTCACTTCTTCTTCTCCTCCTCCTGAACACTTTCTGCACAAACCTGCAGAAAGTTGAGTGAGACCTCAGAAACTAGTTCCTCCAGCTTTACCTGAGACCCGCGGCCCCCCGGCTCCCGGCCCCCGGTCCCCCGCCCCCCGCCCCCCCCGGCCCCGCCATGGGCTCCGTGCTGCCCGGCTCCTCTCTGGCCCTGAAGCCCGCCTTCAGGCCGCAGCAGCCGCTCTCCCTCGCGGACATCATCACCTCGGACATCCTGCACAGCTTCCTGTACGGCCGCTGGAGGCACGTGCTGGGCGAGCAGCCGCCGCCGCCGCACCACCACGCGCACCATCAGCACCACCACGCGCAACAGGAGGAGCGCACCGCCCCGAGCGCGAGCCCCAAGACCGCCTTCACCGCCGAGGTGCTCGCGCAGTCCTTCTCCGGAGGTCAGTGACCGTTTAACCGCTGGACAGATGTTGGGATGCTGCTGGTGTCCCCAGAGATAAATAATAAGGTGTAATCAACCTGGAATTCAGCTTTAACTAACCTGGAATTCAGCTTTAATTTAGCTTTAATTAACCTGGAATTCAGCTTTGATTTGGCTTTAATTTAGCTTTAAAGTATAGTTGGCTTTAAAGTTATGCTCTCAGCTGTTTGGTTTTGGAAGGAAATGCACTTCTGATTTCTTGTGAGCTGAAGTTCTTTTGCCTTCCGATGTGGAACACACTGATTGTAAGTCTCTTTGGTTAAAAGCGTCTGCAGAATGACTGTAATGTGATGTAATGTGTAGGCTATTTATTGATTCGTGATTAAAATGATTAACGGAGATAAAAACTAAAAAGTCTCTTTCTAGGCAAGGCATCTTTATTTATACAGCGCATTTCATACCACAGGCAACTCAATGTGCTTCACATAAATTTTTACTTAAATGTGTAAAAATATAAATATTGTTAATTGATTTAATTCCCACATTTTAGTTCTTGATTATTCCCAGAAGAACCGGGTCGGAACCACACGATGAAACGATCCGAACTTTGAGCTGAAAATCGCGAACATGGAAATTTATTTCTGCGCGCGGCCCGTTTCTCGCTTTAAAATCTGATTTCTTTTTTAAAGAAAAAATCCCGATGAATTAAAATTCGTTTGAGTTTTCGGTGAAATTCGTTAGTAATAATTAAACTGAAGCTGTTGGAGCTTGAATGGTGTTTTCTGATGTCGGAGTTTGGTTTCTACAGAATTATTTCTGTTCCTCCGGGCCGCAGAGCCGCCGCGGCCGCGGCCGTTTCTGAGCTTTCTCTCTGCTTCTGTCCGTGTTTAACTCGGATCATCTTTTATCTCACTTTAAATCTCTTTTCTCCTTTATGTCACAGCCTGTTTCACGGCCCGCTCTGAGCGTGAAACAGGCTGTGACACATTTCGCTTCTTGCTTTTCTTTTTCATTCTGTTTTTATGACTTTCGGTTTGTCCTGGACTTTCTCTCCGTTTTGTCCCGCTTCATGAAAAAGCTCATGAATTTAGACTTCTCCTTTCCTTGGGCTCAGTGTGAGGACATCATGCGGCTATTCAAGCAGAGAAAGGACCGTTTAACCCCGTTTTCTCTCCGAGTTTCACGCTGCTTTCGCTCCTTCTGGGAACTTTCTGCCTCCTGGATGTCAGGATCCATAACTGAGCTGCTCTCAGTGAGGCGAGATTAAAATGTGGAGAAAAGGCCGACAGTTTGCTGTAATAATGCTGTTATAATGCTGTTTTAATGCTGTTTTAATGCTGTTATAATTTGGTTTTAATTTGGTTATAATTTGGTTATAATGCTGTTTTAATGCTGTTTTAATTTGGTTATAATTTGGTTATAATGCTGTTATAATTTGGTTATAATTTGGTTATAATCCTGTTATAATGCTGTTATAATGATATAGATATTAATATATTATTTTGTTTGTGTTCAGAGGTGCAGAAGCTGTCCAGCCTGGTTTTACCCAGTGAGGTGATCATCGCTCAGAGTTCAGTTCCAGGTAAAAACTCTCCTCCAACTTCTGCATATAAAATAAAATCATGTTTTAATTAACAACATGTGCTTTTTTAATTTGAATGTCTTTTTAACACGTCTTTTTCTGCCGTCTGACCCCAGGAGAGGGCCTGGGTATTTTCTCTAAAACCTGGATCAAAGCCGGGACGGAGATGGGACCGTTCACCGGCCGCCTCGTCTCGCCTGAGCACATCGACGTGTACAAGAACAACAACCTCATGTGGGAGGTGAGGCAGCGTCACATATACACACTGAGCTGTTATAATGCTGTTATAATGCTGTTATAATGCTATTATAATGCTGTTATAATGCTGTTATAATGCTGTTATAATGCTATTATAATGCTGTTATAATGCTGTTATAATGCTGTTATAATGCTATTATAATGTTATTATAATGTTGTTATAATGTTGTTATAATGCGATAAATACCACAAGTATTTAAAAATATATTAACATCTATAGCATTATAACAGCATTATAACAGCATTATAACAGCATTACAACAGCGTCTCCGTTACACTCTGATTTTTCAGCGTTTTCATCCCGAACACCAGCAGAAAGCAGTAAAATAATGAGCATTTCAAACAGAGTGAGGTCCAGTCTGCTCTTATTGGTCAGCTGCAGTGGCCTGAGGCTCCGCCCACAATCCTGCATAAATTTAGCTGAAATTAAAAACTTTAGTCTTTACCGGCCCCTGAGTTTTTGCCAACATCAAAATAAAACATTTGAACCTCTAAATAAATGAGTTTATTTCTAAATAAATGAGTTTCTTTAGAGGTTTATAATTTAACTTTGAACACCTTAAATCTGTATTAATCTCAAAGTGTCTGAAACACTTTATTTTAGTTTAGCTGTGCTAAACCAGGCTCTAAACAGGAACATTATAGTCGTGTCGCATTGCAGGGATGATATCGACATCCATGTTGACCAATAAAAGCTTTTAGATAAATTGTGATTGGCCAAAATTCAAAACATCTCACCGCTACCTGGTTGGCTAGCTACCTAAATGAGTTAATAGCAAACCACTTTAACAAATAATGTTGCTTGCAGTCTGTTTGAGAGCTTTTTTGCTGACTGGCTAACAACTAGCTCACTGATATTTAGCTTTCTAAGTGGCTTATTGATCGAGAAGCTGGCTGACATTTAGCGCGCTAACTCAGTAACTAGCTGATTTGGTTTAACTTGTTCTAGCTACTGTCGTTAGCGATCAAACTCAGTGAGCTCCTGATAGTCAGCGGCTCATTTTCAGTGGAGAAGCTAATTTCCCATCTCAATGGCTAAATTGTTTATTGCAAAGCAGCTAACTTCATGGGTTAATGAATACTAGCTAACAGGAAGCGTTTGGCCGTTAGCTCATGCAGCTAACAGGAAGCGTTTGGCCGTTAGCTCATGCAGCTAACAGGAAGCGTTTGGCTGTTAGCTCACGCAGTTAACAGGAAGCGTTTGGCTGTTAGCTCACGCAGCTAACAGGAAGCGTTTGGCCGTTAGCTCACGCAGTTAACAGGAAGCGTTTGGCTGTTAGCTCACGCAGCTAACAGGAAGCGTTTGGCCGTTAGCTCACGCAGTTAACAGGAAGCGTTTGGCTGTTAGCTCATGCAGCTAACAGGAAGCGTTTGGCTGTTAGCTCACGCAGTTAACAGGAAGCGTTTGGCTGTTAGCTCACGCAGCTAACAGGAAGCGTTTGACGGTTAGCTCATGCAGCTACGAGGAAGCGTTTGGCCGTTAGCTCCAGCAAGCTAACAGGAAGTGTTTGGCCGTTAGCTCATGCAGCTAACAGGAAGCGTTTGGCTGTTAGCTCATGAAAATACAAGCTCATTAACAGGAATTTACACCCGTCATATATCATGTTAAATATCAGCCAGCAAACCTGTCTGTGTCAGTAGCTAGTTAGTTAGGAGGCTAACAGTTAGCAAGGTAGTAGCTAGTCAGTAACAATCTTCGCTAACAAATAGAAAGCAACTTTGTTGAAGAAGTTATTTGTTTTTAATTACCACTCAGTAAATAAACTAAACTACTGTTTGAATAAGTGCGCATCTGAACTGTAAATGTTCCTTTTCTGTTTATCAGGTGTTCAACGAGGACGGGACCGTCAGGTATTTCATCGACGCGAGTCAGGAGGACCAGAGGAGCTGGATGACGTACATAAAGTGTGCACGAAATGAGCAGGAGCAGAACCTGGAGGTGGTTCAGATCGGCAGCAGCATCTTCTACAAGGCCGTGGAGGTCAGTGAACGCATCATTTTCTCCTCGTCTTTAGCTCGGGTGTCTCAGGATATTATCACATGGCTCCAAACCTCTGATCGGTGACATGTTTTCATCACTTTGACGGTTTCCTGCACATTTGTGACTCCGTTAAAACCAGAGAACACGGCTGTCAGTGCACGTTTTAATAAAAGGACGCACGGCTGCTGTGAACCTCTCAGCTCAGACGGCCAACGTCTTCGTTTCATTTATTTATGGCAGGAAGAATTAAATCTGAAATCAGGTTTTATCCTCAGTCTGAACATTTTAAATCTGAAATAAAAAGAAACCTTCAGGTGTTTAAACACATTTAAAGAAAGATTCCTCTTCATCACTCCAACTGAAAACAGCTGATCGGATCCAGCTGTGATCAGCCGACGGTCGGCCGGAGCATCACCGCCGCTCCTGATTTCATCTGCTTTAAATAAAGAGTTCAGCTCCAGTCAGAGAGGAATAAGAATAAGAAATGTTTGGAATTATTATCAAACGTTACATTTTCTTTTCTGTTTGTGTGTTTATCAGCACAAAGTGAGATGATTTTTATTCAAAGAGAGGAAATAACCAGCGTCGTCTCAGCAGCATAATTAGTGTTTTCTTCCATGTTTTTGGGTAAAAATAAATCATATTTTAGGAGGAAAATCATATTTTATATCTGCCATATTTTCTACGTTTAATTCTGAATGAATTCTGCTGTTGAACACGATGTGAATCAGTCAAAGCTTAAATTCAGTGGAACACAGGATCAGATTCAGGTTAAATTCATTTTACAGAAATATCACGAGTATAATGTTGTAGAAAAGAAAAATACTTTATTTTTATTTATTAAATGCTTTAATTCAAATTAATCAAGTTGCTCAAAACAATTATAAATATTTACAATGATTGTATATTAGCAACAACAATAATAATACCAATTCTAATAAAAATACTACTACTAATAATAATAATAATAATATTTAATGACTAAATAAAAACATCAATCAATCAATTTGAGAAGAACACGGCGGTCACTGTTAAAAAGCCTGATGGCTGTAATATTATATATCTATATATATATAGATATATAATATATAAAATGAACATGACATTATGTAAATGTTGTGATAAACATATAAAGTATGATGATGTCAGATGTTCCTTTGAGGACATCAGACTCATGTCTCAGATAATTTAATCATCTGGAACTCTCCCAGTCCAGGCCTGTGGCGCCCCCTGCTGGCAGGAACATGAAGGTTTCAGGCCTGCAGCCACACTGCACACAACTTAAAGCCACTTTATCAATATCTAATTATTACAGAAACATGTGATGAAGGGAAATGAAGCAGCAGGAAGGCAAAAACTATGTAAAATAATCTGTTAAAAACCATTCTGAATGAAACAATATAAAGAAATCAGCATCTGAACAAATACACAGATGTTAATGTTTTTACAGGAAAAAAGTTCAAAAGAAAAAACAGCTCAAATTAAATTAAATCAAAATAACTAAACTAAACTAAATTAAATGAAATTAAATTAAATGAAATAAACTAAACTACATTAACTACATTAAATTAAATTGAACTAAACCTAACTTTAAGGTTGGTTTAGCTGAGTGTAAACCTGAATCTGTGTTTATGGTGCTGAATAAAAACCTGTTGCTGTTCCAGACGATCCCTCCGGACCAGGAGCTGCTGGTCTGGTACGGAAACTCCCACAACACCTTCCTGGGAATTCCTGGAATTCCTGGAGGAGACGAGGAGCAAATCAAGAAGACCAAAAGCGGTAAGATTGATTGAGTATTGATCCGTGAATTCATCCAGAAATATGACTCAGTCAGAGCCTGATCAATACGAACCGATCACTGGTCACGTGTCACAGAGATAAAAATATCTGCTGTTAAAAACAAAATGAATCTTTCTGGGTTATGAAGCCTGCTGATTGGTCAGGAGTCTGAGCTGAGCGTCGCTATGGCAACACATTGTGACATCACAGAGTTGCCCGACTCTTAAAATCTGCTTCAGTTAATGTTAGAAAACAAATAAATGATTAAATCTGGAAATAAATCTGGTAATAAATAATGAAATAAATGTGGGAAAATATTGATGAAGAATAAATAAATATTTTTTTGTTTTCTGAGAAATAAAATAAATAAATGTGCAGAAATATATTTTCTTTGTTTTTAAATCATGAAATAAATCATAAAATAAATATTTTTTTTTTGTTTTCTGAGAAATAAAATAAATAAATAAATGTGCAGAAAGATCTTTACTTTTAACTCTGAAACTTTCCTCCCGCTCCCTCCCAGATGAGTTTCACACCTGCGAAGGCTCCTCCTCCTCCTCTTCCTCCTCCTCCTCCTCCTCCTCTTCCTCCTCCTCGTCCTCCTCCAGCCTGGGCCGCATGCGGTGCGTCATCTGCCACCGCGGCTTCAACTCGCGCAGCAACCTGCGCTCGCACATGCGCATCCACACGCTGGACAAGCCGTTCGTGTGTCGCTTCTGCAACCGCCGCTTCAGCCAGTCGTCCACGCTGCGCAACCACGTGAGGCTGCACACCGGCGAGCGCCCCTACAAGTGCCACGTGTGCCAGTCCGCGTACTCTCAGCTGGCCGGGCTGCGCGCACACCAGAAGAGCGCCCGGCACCGGCCCAGCGCGGAGGCCGTGGCGGCGGCGGGGGGCGGCGTGGTGGTGGTGGGCGGCGGGGGGGTGCGCTCCCCGCCGCCATCTCACCCGCCTCAGCTGACCGCCGTGCCGCACCCGGTGTCCCTGGTGCACCACATACCCACCATGGTGCTGTGATGGCGCACACGCACACGCACACGCACACGCACCAAGCTCCAGACAAACACAACAGGAAGCAGTTACACAGCTAGGGATGGGAATTGATCAGATTTTTACGATTCCAATTCCATTTTCGATTCTGCTTAACGATTCGGTTCTTTGTCGGTTCCCTTATCGGTTCTCATTTGGAGAAAAAGGACAACAAACCGGTCGATTAGCATCAACTTTGTTTCGTTTAGAAGTAACACGAGTCATGAGCTCACAAACCCAACAACGGTGAGGTCCACATTGGTCTATCCTGGCCTGGGTAATTGAACTCTTCCTGCTCTGGTGAAAGGAGAAGCTGGAGGTAGACGTGAACTGGGGGTAGTACCACCAGCCTCTGGCTCTGAGCCAGTCAGGCTCTGTCTCTCATGATTTCATCTAAATGTAATGCCTGAGAAGGCATTCATTTAATCTTAACCGTTACTAACAGCAGCTTTTACAATCAGGCAAATGCTGCTAACATGATAGGCAGTGTTTGTTAGTTAGTTAGTTAGCTGCAGTGTTAGCCGAGGACATGCTAACGTTGCTAACGTTGCTGGGTTCAGATTCACCAACGTTAGTCCGGAGCGGATCGAAAACGCGACATTCATTCATAGTTATTGCATGTTGGTAGTATTTCCTCCCTTTGGTGAAATATTCACTTTGCAAGTTGCCCTGTTGCCGTCTTTTTTAGGGATGTGGAACCAAACATTCGAGCGTTTGTACCGCTTGGGCGCCATGTTTACTGTTGGCTGCTGGCTGCGCTGGACTCGCCACGCAACGCTGCGTGGTGACGTCATTCACGCCCACTGGAATCGATAAGGGAATCATTTGCAAAATCACCAAACGATTCCAAGGAACTGAAACACTGGGAACCGGTTCTCAACAAGAACCGGTTTTCAGTTCCCATCCCTGTACGTTAGGTTAGCTCAGGTGGGACGGCTCACCTGCAGAAAGAAACCAGTTTCAGTTCGGGCTCCATGAACCATGTGACCTCTTTAAGCTGAAAGTTAGAAAACTATGAAAAGATTCATTTACCTGAATGCTATTATTGAAAAACTTCCTGTTAAACGATTATTTAAAAGCAGAGGTTATGGGGGAAAAAAATTGAATTTTTGAATATTTGCTGAAAAACAGCAGCAGCCTGTTATTCTGCCTCGTTCCCACTGTCAGTACGGGTCGGGTCACTTCGTATCGGTACGGGTCGGGTCTCTTTGGGGTCAGCTTTGCGTTCCCACTGTACAAAGCGGACCCACAGGGGTGGGCGGAGCCTGCACCTTCTCAGCACTCCAGACTAGAATTGGGCCGGTTACCGGTTTCAAGGTATTTAAAAAGTCAAGGTTTCAAAAGCACTAAAATTTTCTGTCATATCGTCCGAGCGGTATGAGCGGTTTTTATTAACAGGATGGACCAATTGGAATCCGGACTCAGAGAAGAAGTGCGGTACAGAAACCTGTACGACTCTGAAACAACATAGGGAAGTGGCTTTGAGTATTATGAAAAGCGCTAAATAAAACCGATCTATTATTATTATTATTATCATCATCATTGCATCCTGAAAGTAAAAAGATAATTCCCAAGTGTGCTTTGGCTCCTCCCCCAGGGAACCGGTCCTGTGTGCTCGGTACCCCAAGCAGAAGGGTTACAGACATGGGAACGGGTTCCATGGGACCGGTACGCTTTGGTGGTAGTGGAAACACTGAAATAAGCGAACCGTTCTGAACCAACCCGTACCGGACTGCATGGTGGAAACGAGGCTAAACTTTGGCTCGCAGATGGTCCCACTGACTCAGCTGGCCTCCACAGATCCACACAGATCCACTCAGATCCACACAGATCCACACAGATCCACACAGATCCACTCAGATCCACACAGATCCACTCAGATCCACTCAGATCCACTCAGATCCACTCAGATCCACACAGATCCACACAGATCCACACAGATCCACACAGATCCACACAGATCCACTCAGATCCACTCAGATCCACACAGATCCACTCAGATCCACTCAGATCCACTCAGATCCACTCAGATCCACTCACACCGCTTCAGGGCGCCGGAACAGATTCAGCTGCATGTAGAGACGTGTTGGCCTGGAAATGTTGTGCTTTGGTTTGCATGCTCCCGCTTCTCTGTGAAAGCTTTTGATGTGTTGAAAACAAGGAGGAACTCCTTCAGAGGAACCCACTGAGTTTCTAGATCATCACACCGTCCTCTCATTCACACGCTAACAGGTTAGCATTCGTAATGTTTACGGATGGAAATCCCTGAAACCCTGAATTTCCAGATTCAATGTTGTCCGTAGCAGCAGTGAATGTAGTTTTAGTCGAGCTGAGGCTTCCTGTCCTGGACCAGGAGCTCAGGCCCCTGAATCCTGGAACTGATGCTAGTTTACCGCCGCTGTACGTTAGCTTCACCTCCGCTGTATGCTAGCTTCACTGCTACAACATAAGGTGGCTGACACTGTGTTCAGACAGCAGGACAATTACACACAGAACCATGGAGAAGAATGTGCATTATTTTAAACTGCATAAAACTGTTAAACTGTTTTTTTGGTTGAATTGTATCAACCTCCACAACCATAAACTGCAGTTATAAGTATATAACTTATAACTGCAGTTTTTAATTATAATTATAGCATTTAAATTTCAAATAGCTCTACTAAATGGCTGCGTCACTGTATAGTGGACCATTGGTGGACAATTTAAACACATCTCGGCTAAAAAAAAAAACGCCTTGGTAACTCATGAGCAAATGAGCAATTTGGGTTTGACAGGAGAATCGTGTTTTGGTCTGCATGCTAACATGTTAGCTTAAATCACTTTAGCTTTATTGAGCAAACATTAAATCTACGAAAAACTCAGCCAGTTCCTTTGAAGAAGTTTTCTACTTATTTAAAAAGGCAGAGCCTGAAGTTTAAATAGTTTTATTAATGTGAATATGGTTTATGTCTGTGGTTCTTGCTCTCTGGGTTGAGGTGGTTCCAGCCGGCTCTCATTGACGCCTGGTAGAAGATGTTAAATCTCTGGTAATTACTCTACTTGACTTTTCCCCAGGGGATTTATTTGTGTTTAAAAATGTCCTCAAATGAATGAGCACTGATTCAGACTGTTTATCTGACAGCTGACTGTCAGACGTTCTTCTCCAGGAATGTAAATAATCTTCAAACTGTTAAAGAACAGAAGGCGAGACACCGAGAATATAATTCTACTGTCACTTTATCTCTGTATATGTATAAGACATGTATTGTTATATGAAGTATGCTATGTTATGACTTCTATAAAGGACATTGTATTTGAGTCTATATGGTCTTAATAAAATAATCCTGTACTTCACTCTTTGCTCAGTTTGTCTCTCGTGTGTTTTACGCAGTTTAACTTTCACACAGTATCTCTTAAGGTTATTTATTGTAATAACATCAGCAACACAAGAATACTTAAAGGTGGATGCCTGTGCATCATTATGGGTGGACTTCCGTTTCCGTCATGAATTTCGGTTTGCTACTATTCTGGCAGCGATGGTCCGACCGGCATAAAAAGCACACCGCTGCCTGCGCAATGACCTCGATCGGTGTGCAATGATGTTTGGCTCTCATTAGTCAAAAGGAATTCCGGCAAAATGGGAAAAAGTGGGAAAATTGTGGATGGGAAAATGCATTGAAAAGCACTTAACGAGTCCATTTTGGCACTTAATGAGCTGCCTGCAGAGCTGCCCGCTCGTCACTCAATGAGCGCCAAAATGGCCTATTTTAGAGGCCTTATAACTCAGCCATACAGCATCACACAGACCTCATTCAAAGGTTATATGTGACAAGAGACTCTCAGCTTTAACTGCACCAAAGGGTTTGTTGATACATTATACAGCTTTGACACAACGGCAGTTTACGTTTTAGGTAGACTACATCTCAGCTGAGGTGTCTCTCCCACTGCTTCTCACTCAAAAATTGATACTCCACCAATTCCTCGAACAAAACTCTCTCATGTCCAAAATATCTGGCCGATCTGGACAAATTTTATTTCAAACCGTAGGCATTTGTGTCCTCTTTCACCCAAAGTCACACTTATTGAGCTCTGCCACACATATTTCTCACAAATTGCCTCTGAGCCCAGAGGTCGCCTCTCCATTTCCATTATAAAGGCCTAAAGTCACCAAATTCAGGTAAAAAATTATTTTAAAACTGCCATAAAAAACGAGCCACACATGGTAGCCGAATGAAAATCACACCGCTGGCTTCTGCCGTCTCTTGGGGCGCTGAATTTCAAGAATTATTCGGATACGACTTTTACTTTTTGAACAGCGACCGTTTGTTTCGAGACAGTAGGCTACAGTCAAAATTATAGTCTTATTTTAAGAAGCCATAGTGTGTGCACATATGTCAGTTTGCTCTCTGTCTAACACAGACGAGCCGCAGCTGGTTCCGTCTCCGTAGCAACGCCTTGTTAGCCTGCTCTGTTCTAAGACTGCTTATGAGGGCAGAGCCAAGATGGATGCCCTGTTATAACAGCTTCATGTTATTAAACTCAGACTGTCCCACATATTTATGAGACCGCTCCAAAGTGGCAGCTGAACGCTGTAACATGCAGACGGCGAGCTTTTAGAGATTTATGTTCAGCCCTCAGCAAGAACTGAACTGAACAGTGCTGCCCTCTGTGGCCTCTGGGGGCGCTAACATCCCTTCTCAAGGGCAGATTATAGTTCTGCGTCTATCGTCTTGACGTGTTGCTTTGCTCTGGTCGCGAACCACTTTTCATGTTGTGGTTCTGCAACCTCGGTCTGGAATTTCCAGGGACGCACAGCAGTTTCCCCTCGCGAGAATTTCGGTGGGCGGTGACGAGAACTTCGGCGGCGCCGGCGGAAGTGTTTATCTTTCAAAAAAAAAAAGTGTATGCAAGATATGGATCTGGAGTTGCTCGACATCGAAGAAGAACAGCTTCTTTTATTGGAGTTGGCGAAAATGCAAAGGAGGAAGCCACACAGACAACCGGAAATTCACACCGAGGACCAATCACAGCCGCTTTTGTCTGCGCACTTCCGTTGGTGGTCTGCGTGCGTCTGTCGCGTAGTCAGGATTTTTCTGAGGTGCACGACAACGCGCGCAGAGCCTCTGTGTGGGGGAGTGGTCAAGATTTTGACGCTCGCAGAGGCTCTGCGTCCGAGCGTCAGAGGCTTTGCGTCTGAAGCATAAATCAGCCATTACACCACAAGTCCGGTCTGGTTTGAATATGTCTGTGTCTACTTCGCCATGTCTTTGTGTCCCTGTCCTGATACATGTGGGTGTTTGAAAGAAACTGTAGGAAATATGAAGGATGGTCGCTGAGCCGATATAGAGATGAGTGATGAAGAACTCTGCTGACACAGGCTTAGTCAAACATAGAAATCTTTATTTCTGTCATCAGGTCCGTCTCGAATTTACAGAAAAGATGCATCTTAATCTGGAGAATGTGCGTCTCAATTAGCAGATGGAAGACACACTCTGCCTTTTCAGGGGGGGAGCATGCTTTTTAAAGGCAGAAACTCAACAGCCTGTGTCTTGTCCAGGCATCTAGCCAAGAGATAGTGTATGCGTACTCAAGGCCATACGTACAATTAGCCGATGAAATGTCTTTTACTTCTAATCTTTCCTCATTTGGTTATGTGTTAACTGTTTACTTGAAACCTATGTACTCCATGACTGGTACGAGTCTCAGACACCTCAAAACCAAACTGAGCTGAAATGACCTTTTCATCTCTGGTTACAGGAAACCTCGGCAATGTTAGGCAAGATCAGAAAACACAGACTGTGTAAACTCACCTTTGGGACACACAGAAACCCTCAGCCCTGAATAAACAAGTGGAGAAAGTCCCCGCTGTGTCCTAATTTCCCATCATTGGCAGGTATTTGCCAACAGTTAGGTTGATCAATAACTAAAAAAAACATAACTCCGAGTGTCTGTCGGTCAGCTTGTCAGTTAGTGTGTCTGCAGAGCTCGGCGTACATCTTCCCCCAGCGTAAGGATGAAGGTTTGCATCCTCCTCGTGGGTTTGTGCTGTTTCTGCTGGAGGACACAAGCTGAGTCCAAAGCGTGAGTCAGAACTTTTTCCAGCCTCTGTAGCTGTTATATTAGGTCCGTGTTAGATTAGGATGTCTGTCTGAGGTGCTGTGACGTGCACAGACTCCGAGACGACGTCTCTATTTGAGCCTGAAAACAAAGAGGGGTTCAGTTTCTCCGCCTGAGTTACAGGACCCGGCTCTAAATGGGGTTCCAGAACAGACTTTTTACCCTCCGACGGTCCCTCTGAGCAGTGAGCAGGAGTTCCCCTGCTTCTCCTGAGTAAACTAAAACTTGTACACAGTGTTGGTCAAGTTACTTTAAAAAAGTAATTACTTACAGTTACAAAGTAATTAGTTACTCAGCAAAGTAACTGTGGCGTTATTTTTTTATGTTCAATAACGCTGTTATGTTCTATAACATCTTTAACATCAAATATGTTTATATTAACTGATTGAAGAATAAAAACACTATATACAGTAATTTAGAACATTCGGTATTTATTTGAACTCAATAGATTGCAGCCTGCCATATGATGCATCGAAATAAAAACATAAATATTGAATATAAAATGCTGATGGTGGTCACCTGTGTCTGACTTGAAAAATCGAGTGTTGTTTGTTTTTGAGTGGCTCCGCCTCCTTTGCTGGGGGCTAATGCTAGCTGCCTTTGGGCCTGGGGTTGGGTTAGCTAGCTGCCTTTGGGCCTGGGGTTGGGTGAGCTAGCTGCCTTTGGGCCTGGGGTTGGGTTAGCTAGCTGCCTTTGGGCCTGGGGTTGGGTTAGCTAGCTGCCTTTGGGCTTGGGGTTGGGTTAGCTAGCTGCCTTTGGGCTTGGGGTTGAGTTAGCTAGCTGCCTTTGGGCCTGGGGTTGGGTTAGCTTGCTGCATTTGGGCCTGGGGTTGGGTTAGCTAGCTGCATTTGGGCTTGGGGTTGGGTTAGCAGCTCCATTTGGGCTTGGGGTTGGGTTAGCTAGCTGCATTTGGGCCTGGGGTTGGGTTAGCTAGCTGCATTTGGGCTTGGGGTTGGGTTAGCTAGCTCCATTTGGGCCTGGGGTTGGGTTAGCTAGCTGCATTTGGGCTTGGGGTTGGGTTAGCAGCTGCAGAAGCAACTAGTGCTTCATATTCACATGGGTTGATGTAATGTGCTTCATTAGATTTGAGTTACTGAGGCAGACGTGAAGTTTTTTTCCCTGGGCATAGCGTGCATGTTACATATACATTCTTGCCTTTTATCTCCACGAGTGAGAAGTGGTGCCAGTACTTCCAGTTAGAGGATGCTACCTTTGAACTTCCCTGGCTCGTCGCCATTGTCGCTGTCTTGTGTGTGCTTAGTCGTCAGCAAGTGCAATGAGATAGCGTGAGCAGGGCATCCGCCCACACAGCCAATCATCATCGCATTTGCAACGGCGTCATCATTCCCACCCCTGCTCTCTCCAGGCAGCATGCAGCTGATGTGTAGCCGAAAGCCTACAACCAAATTGTAGTAACGCGCCACTTTATATTCTCAGTAACGATAACGGCGTTGTAACGATGGGGAAAGTAATTAATTAGATTCCTCCGTTACTGGAAAAATAACGCCGTTAGTAACGCCGTTATACTTAAACGCCGTTACTCCCAACACTGCTTGTACATAAGTGTCTTTAAAGGTACTGAGCTCCCAAACAGCAGCGGAGAGCAAAGTTACAATGCTCTATTCAAACATAATAATTGGAAGCAAACAAGAGATCATACAAGACATCCAGGGGTAAATTTTTAATGAGAACGGCTTCAATGAGTTCCAGTCAGAGACTTTTTCTATTGCTTGGTCTTCCTGTGCCGTAATAACAGAGAAACATGAAGAAATCGCAGTGGAAAAACATCAGACATATTTGATGATTGTAAATAAAACAGTAGATAAATACTCTGAGATGAAGACGCAGACAAATACAAAATCATTCACATAAAACGTGATTTTCTACCATTATTCTAGTTGAATGAAGAAATTTCTGTGTTGCATTGCAAGAAGTTCCAACGACAACGAAGCATAAAAGCTAAAAGCAGACTTTCCAAACTCGGCAGCAGAGGCCCGATCTGTAGTAAAAACCAGAGTTTGTAGCACCAATCCCTCTAAATCCAGCAAATCTCCTGCTTTACGCAGGCGGAGGATGCCGGAGGAGGCCAGGTTTTATATGGTAAAGACACCAGTGAGCAAATATTTAAAGAGAAACACACAATTCAAATCAGTTTGGCAGGTGGAGGTAAAGACTGAATGCCCTACAGAAATGATTGGGCAGGTAGAGGTAAGGACTAACTGCCCTACAGAAATGATTGGGCAGGTAGAGGTAAGGACTAACTGCCCTGCAGAAATGATTGGGCAGGCAGAGGTAAGGACTAACTGCCCTGCAGAAATGATAGGGCAGGTAGAGGTAAGGACTAACTGCCCTGCAGAAATTATTGGGCAGGTAGAGGTAAGGACTAACTGCCCTGCAGAAATGATTGGGCAGGCAGAGGTAAGGACTAACTGCCCTGCAGAAATGATAGGGCAGGTAGAGGTAAGGACTAACTGCCCTGCAGAAATGATTGGGCAGGCAGAGGTAAGGACTAACTGCCCTGCAGAAATTATTGGGCAGGTAGAGGTAAGGACTGACTGCCCTGCAGAAATGATAGGGCATGTAGAGGTAAGGACTAACTGCCCTGCAGAAATGATTGGGCAGGTAGAGGTAAGGACTGACTGCCCTACAGAAATGATTGGGCAGGTAGAGGTAAGGACTAACTGCCCCGCAGAAATGATTGGGCAGGTAGAGGTGAGGACTGACTGCCCTACAGAAATGATTGGGCAGGTAGAGGTAAGGACTAACTGCCCCGCAGAAATGATTGGGCAGGTAGAGGTAAGCACTAACTGCCCTACAGAAATGATTGGGCAGGTAGAGGTAAGGACTAACTGCCCTGCAGAAATGATTGGGCAGGTACAGGTAAGGACTAACTGCCCTACAGAAATGATTGGGCAGGTAGAGGTAAGGACTGACTGCCCTACAGAGATGACTGGGTAGGTAGAGGTAAGGACTGACTGCCCTGCAGAAATGATTGGGCAGGCAGAGGTAAGGACTAACTGCCCTGCAGAAATGATTGGGCAGGTAGAGGTAAGGACTAACTGCCCTGCAGAAATGATTGGGCAGGTAGAGGTCAGGACTAACTGCCCTGCAGAAATGATTGGGCAGGTAGAGGTAAGGACTAACTGCCCTGCAGAAATGATTGGGCAGGTAGAGGTAAGGACTAACTGCCCTACAGAAATGATTGGGCAGGTAGAGGTAAGGACTAACTGCCCTGCAGAAATGATTGGGCAGGTAGAGGTAAGGACTAACTGCCCTGCAGAAATGATTGGGCAGGTAGAGGTAAGGACTAACTGCCCTACAGAAATGATTGGGCAGGTAGAGGTAAGGACTGACTGCCCTGCAGAAATGATTGGGCAGGCAGAGGTAAGGACTAACTGCCCTACAGAAATGATTGGGCAGGTAGAAGTAAGGACTAACTGCCCTGCAGAAATGATTGGGCAGGCAGAGGTAAGGACTAACTGCCCTACAGAAATGATTGGGCAGGTAGAAGTAAGGACTGACTGCCCTGCAGAAATGATTGGGCAGGTAGAAGTAAGGACTGACTGCCCTGCAGAAATTATTGGGCAGGTAGAGGTAAGGACTGACTGCCCTGCAGAAATGATTGGGCAGGTAGAGGTAAGGACTGACTGCCCTACAGAAATGATTGGGCAGGTAGAGGTAAGGACTGACTGCCCTACAGAAATTATTGGGTAGGTAGAGGTAAGGACTAACTGCCCTGCAGAAATGATTGGGCAGGTAGAGGTAAGGACTAACTGCCCTGCAGAAATGATTGGGCAGGTAGAGGTAAGGACTGACTGCCCTGCAGAAATTATTGGGTAGGTAGAGGTAAGGACTAACTGCCCTGCAGAAATGATTGGGCAGGTAGAGGTAAGGACTAACTGCCCTGCAGAAATGATTGGGCAGGCAGAGGTAAGGACTGACTGCCCTACAGAAATGATTGGGCAGGTAGAGGTAAGGACTAACTGCCCTGTAGAAATGATTGGGCAGGCAGAGGTAAGGACTAACTGCCCTGCAGAAATGATAGGGCATGTAGAGGTAAGGACTAACTGCCCTGCAGAAATGATTGGGCAGGTAGAGGTAAGGACTAACTGCCCTACAGAAATGATTGGGCAGGCAGAGGTAAGGACTAACTGCCCTGCAGAAATGATTGGGCAGGTAGAGGTAAGGACTGACTGCCCTACAGAAATGATTGGGCAGGTAGAGGTAAGGACTAACTGCCCCGCAGAAATGATTGGGCAGGTAGAGGTGAGGACTGACTGCCCCACAGAAATGATTGGGCAGGTAGAGGTAAGGACTAACTGCCCCGCAGAAATGATTGGGCAGGTAGAGGTAAGCACTAACTGCCCTACAGAAATGATTGGGCAGGTAGAGGTAAGGACTAACTGCCCTACAGAGATGATTGGGTAGGTAGAGGTAAGGACTGACTGCCCTGCAGAAATGATAGGGCAGGTAGAGGTAAGGACTGACTGCCCTGCAGAAATGATTGGGCAGGCAGAGGTAAGGACTAACTGCCCTGCAGAAATGATTGGGCAGGTAGAGGTAAGGACTAACTGCCCTGCAGAAATGATTGGGCAGGTAGAGGTAAGGACTAACTGCCCTGCAGAAATGATTGGGCAGGTAGAGGTAAGGACTAACTGCCCTACAGAAATGATTGGGCAGGTAGAGGTAAGGACTAACTGCCCTACAGAAATGATTGGGCAGGTAGAGGTCAGGACTAACTGCCCTGCAGAAATGATTGGGCAGGTAGAGGTCAGGACTAACTGCCCTGCAGAAATGATTGGGCAGGTAGAGGTAAGGACTAACTGCCCTACAGAAATGATTGGGCAGGTAGAGGTAAGGACTGACTGCCCTACAGAGATGATTGGGCAGGTAGAGGTAAGGACTGACTGCCCTGCAGAAATGATTGGGCAGGTAGAGGTAAGGACTGACTGCCCTGCAGAAATGATTGGGCAGGTAGAGGTAAGGACTGACTGCCCTGCAGAAATGATTGGGCAGGTAGAGGTAAGGACTAACTGCCCTACAGAAATGATTGGGCAGGTAGAGGTAAGGACTAACTGCCCTGCAGAAATGATTGGGCAGGTAGAGGTAAGGACTGACTGCCCTGCAGAAATTATTGGGTAGGTAGAGGTAAGGACTAACTGCCCTGCAGAAATGATTGGGCAGGTAGAGGTAAGGACTGACTGCCCTGCAGAAATTATTGGGTAGGTAGAGGTAAGGACTAACTGCCCTACAGAAATGATTGGGCAGGCAGAGGTAAGGACTAACTGCCCTACAGAAATGATTGGGCAGGTAGAAGTAAGGACTAACTGCCCTGCAGAAATGATTGGGCAGGTAGAAGTAAGGACTGACTGCCCTACAGAGATGATTGGGCAGGTAGAGGTAAGGACTGACTGCCCTACAGAAATGATTGGGCAGGTAGAGGTAAGGACTGACTGCCCTGCAGAAATGATTGGGCAGGTAGAGGTAAGGACTGACTGCCCTGCAGAAATGATTGGGCAGGTAGAGGTAAGGACTGACTGCCCTGCAGAAATGATTGGGCAGGTAGAGGTAAGGACTAACTGCCCTACAGAAATGATTGGGCAGGTAGAGGTAAGGACTAACTGCCCTGCAGAAATGATTGGGCAGGTAGAGGTAAGGACTGACTGCCCTGCAGAAATTATTGGGTAGGTAGAGGTAAGGACTAACTGCCCTGCAGAAATGATTGGGCAGGTAGAGGTAAGGACTGACTGCCCTGCAGAAATTATTGGGTAGGTAGAGGTAAGGACTAACTGCCCTACAGAAATGATTGGGCAGGCAGAGGTAAGGACTAACTGCCCTACAGAAATGATTGGGCAGGTAGAAGTAAGGACTAACTGCCCTGCAGAAATGATTGGGCAGGTAGAAGTAAGGACTAACTGCCCTGCAGAAATGATTGGGCAGGTAGAGGTAAGGACTAACTGCCCTACAGAAATGATTGGGCAGGTAGAGGTAAGGACTAACTGCCCTGCAGAAATGATTGGGCAGGTAGAGGTAAGGACTAACTGCCCTGCAGAAATGATTGGGCAGGTAGAGGTAAGGACTAACTGCCCTACAGAAATGATTGGGCAGGTAGAAGTAAGGACTGACTGCCCTGCAGAAATGATTGGGCAGGTAGAGGTAAGGACTAACTGCCCTGCAGAAATGATTGGGCAGGCAGAGGTAAGGACTAACTGCCCTACAGAAATGATTGGGCAGGTAGAAGTAAGGACTAACTGCCCTGCAGAAATGATTGGGCAGGTAGAAGTAAGGACTGACTGCCCTGCAGAAATTATTGGGCAGGTAGAGGTAAGGACTGACTGCCCTGCAGAAATGATTGGGCAGGTAGAGGTAAGGACTAACTGCCCTGCAGAAATGATTGGGCAGGTAGAGGTAAGGACTGACTGCCCTGCAGAAATTATTGGGCAGGTAGAGGTAAGGACTGACTGCCCTGCAGAAATGATTGGGCAGGTAGAGGTAAGGACTGACTGCCCTACAGAAATGATTGGGCAGGTATAGGTAAGGACTAACTGCCCTGCAGAAATGATTGGGCAGGTAGAGGTAAGGACTGACTGCCCTGCAGAAATTATTGGGCAGGTAGAGGTAAGGACTGACTGCCCTGCAGAAATGATTGGGCAGGTAGAGGTAAGGACTGACTGCCCTGCAGAAATTATTGGGCAGGTAGAGGTAAGGACTAACTGCCCTGCAGAAATTATTGGGCAGGTAGAGGTAAGGACTAACTGCCCTGCAGAAATGATTGGGCAGGTAGAGGTAAGGACTGAATGCCCTACAGAAATGATTGGGCAGGTAGAGGTAAGGACTAACTGCCCTGCAGAAATGATTGGGCAGGTAGAGGTAAGGACTAACTGCCCTGCAGAAATGATTGGGCAGGTAGAGGTAAGGACTGACTGCCCTGCAGAAATGATTGGGTAGGTAGAGGTAAGGACTAACTGCCCTGCAGAAATGATTGGGCAGGTAGAGGTAAGGACTAACTGCCCTGCAGAAATGATTGGGCAGGTAGAGGTAAGGACTGACTGCCCTGCAGAAATGATTGGGCAGGTAGAGGTAAGGACTGACTGCCCTACAGAAATGATTGGGCAGGTATAGGTAAGGACTAACTGCCCTGCAGAAATGATTGGGCAGGTAGAGGTAAGGACTGACTGCCCTGCAGAAATGATTGGGCAGGTAGAGGTAAGGACTGACTGCCCTACAGAAATGATTGGGCAGGTAGAGGTAAGGACTGACTGCCCTGCAGAAATGATTGGGCAGGTAGAGGTAAGGACTGACTGCCCTGCAGAAATGATTGGGCAGGTAGAGGTAAGGACTGAATGCCCTACAGAAATGATTGGGCAGGTAGAGGTAAGGACTGAATGCCCTACAGAAATGATTGGGCAGGTAGAGGTAAGGACTAACTGCCCTGCAGAAATTATTGGGCAGCCATGACTCTCATGATGCAGGTTACAGCTACAAAAATCACAAGAATGCAATAAAACCATAAAAAAAATAAAAAATAAAAAATAAAAAATAAATAAATAAATAAATAAATAAATAAATAAATAAATAAATAAATAAATAAATAAATTAAATTAAATTAAATTAAATAAATTAAATGAAAATAATGAAGAAAAAATAATAATAAAAAAACAAAAAAAAAACAACAACATTTCATTGCAACAAAATGAGCGGTTTTACTTCACATGTCAGAGGTTGGATGTCATTACTAATCAATAACTGCTCTCTCAGGTATCTGGTAGCTGCGCCTGTGTCGCTCCGGCTGGACGCGGAGGAGACTGTGTTCGTGCAGCTGTTCGGTTACACAGTTGAGGCGAGGGTCAGCGTATTTTTGAAGACTTCAATGGCTCCAGGTCACACGGTTTTGGGCAGGGCCGTTGTGATGCTAAACAACGAAAATAACCACCAGGCCATCGCCAAAGTCAGGGTGAGGCGTGGCCGCTGTTTGTAAATGCTTTCAGCTTATCTGAGCACCTGTGACGTTTTCATGATGTCACCTCGTCTCTTGGTCTCTTCTAGTTGTACCCGAATAGTCTGGAAAAAGATGTGAAAGAGGTGATTCTCCACGTGGTTTCAGATGAGATCAACCATCACATCGCTGTGCCCGTCGATCGTGCCAACGGCTTCTTGTTCATCCAAACGGACAAACCGCTGTACACCCCACATCAGAAAGGTGAGGCAGCCTCTTCAGAGTGCTCATTCTGATTGGATATGATCGAACCCAGACTCAGAATAAACCAGGCTTCACAGATGCACTTGAATGTATGTCACTATAAGGAAAGGGAGAGAGGAAAAGAAAGAGAGAAAGGGAAGAAGGAGGGGAAGAGAAGTGAAAGAGAATGGAAGGAAGGAAAGGGAGGAAAGAAAGGGAAGAGAAGGAGAAAGGAAAGAGAAAGGAAAAGGAGAAAAAGTAAAAAAATAAATAAATTACACACTTGGTATTTATAACTAAGCTCAGAAACAGAAAGTAGTTGTGCAAAATTTGGTATGAAGTGTATTATCATCTGTGAACAGCGCCTACTTTAAACTGCAGCATTTTGGTAGTAACAGGTGGTGGTTTGAGGGGGTGAAATGTATTTTATTAATTTTGTCATGTTTTGGTATTGAACATTTTATTTGGTGTTCTTTGTTTTTGTTGTTGTTGTTGTTTTTTTTTGTTGTTGTTTTTTAAAATTGGGCTTATTTCGGGAGTGGTCAGACCAAGAAGTAAATATACATTAAAGTTTGGGATGGATGGATGGATGGATGGATGGATGGATGGAGTTTTTTTTTTTTGCGGGGCTTGAGATAACGAAGCAATGTGGATGTAATGATATCGGCGCTTTCTAATTCACGGCGTGCACATGTCATGCAAGATTGAAACAGGGATATAGCATTTGTTGTCTTCACGGTAAAAGTGGTGTATAGAGTGTAACTGTAACATATTGTATATTAAAAAAAAAACAAAAAAAAAACAGGCTTCACAGTTCATATTCAGATCGTCTTTGTACACCAGCGTTCATCCACTCGTTTTCGTTGTGTGTCTAGTCAAAGTGAGAGCGTTCTCCATGAACCACGAGCTGGCGCCGGCCAAACGCAACGTCTTCCTGACCTTCAAGGTGAGCATCAGGATCTGCAGGAATTCAAAGTGTTTCAAAGTTTTCTGTTTCCACATGATGTAAGTTTGTCCTGCACAGGATCCCGATCAAGCAACGGTGGACATCCAGGAGATGACTGATGCGGACAATGGAATCCCATCTATGCAAAACCCCTTCAAAATCCCCATCAAACCAAAGTACGAAAACCAAAAAAATCCAACCTTGCTGCAACAGCATCGCAGTCCTGGATGTTTGCGCTGATAACTCGTTAATTGCAGGTTGGGTATTTGGACCATCGAAGCTTCTTACACGGATGATTTCACCACGAAAGCAAAGACTGACTTTGAAGTTAAAGAATACGGTGAGATCAGGGAGAATATCACCAGCAACAACAGGTGAAAGTGCTCATGTGTAAAGTATATGATGTAAACTGTTGACCCCTTTCCCTCCTGTAAAAGTTCTTCCCAGTTTCTCCATCCTGGTGGAACCACAGAAAAACTACATCAGTTACAATGAATTTAAAGGTTTCAGCTTCAAGGTGTCTGCCAGGTGAGTGAATATTACCAGAATGTGCAGTTAGAGTGGAAGATCCTTTGCTGTTGTTACAGCCAGTGGTGGTTTAATCTGTCTCAGGTATCTCCACGGTGCCCCGGTGGCCAATGGGGAGCTGTTTCTGCGCTATGGCTACGTTAGTGGAAAAAACGCTCCGGTTATCATCCCAACATCAGTCACCAGAGACAGAGTAAGAACCGTGAAACACATCTGTACAACAGCTGGTAATTCTGCTGCGCATGAGGGACAGACCGACACAATCTTCTTTTGTTTCTGTTACTTGAGTCATGTTGAATTAATGAAAACAGATCGAAACCTCATAAAACCTGAAGAACCAGCCCCAATAAAGGAGTTTAATCCAAACTGATATGTATGTATGACCGGTGTCAGAGTTTGGTCCGCATTGCCGGCAGTAAGTCGGACATGTTTCCTGTGAGGGTTGGACTCCGTCAGGGCTGCCCTTTGTCACCGATTCTGTTCATAATTTTTATGGATAGAATTTCTAGGCGCAGCCAGGGCGTTGAGGGGGTCCGTTTTGGCGACCTCAGAATCGGGTCTCTGCTTTTTGAGGACGATGTGGTTCTGTTGGCGTCGTCGGGCCGTGACCTTCAGCTCTCACTGGAGCGGTTCGCAGCCGAGTGTGAAGCGGCTGGGATGAGAATCAGCACCTCCAAATCCGAGACCATGGTCTTCGGCCGGAAAAGGGTGGAATGCCCTCTCCGGGTCGGGAATGAGATCCTTCCCCAAGTGGAGGAGTTCAAGTATCTCGGGGTCTTGTTCACGAGTGAGGGACGAATGGAGCAGGAGGTTGACAGACGGATTGGTGCGGCATCTGCAGTGATGTGGGCTCTGCACCGGCCCGTCGTGGTGAAGAAGGAGCTCCTACCCTCACCTATGGTCATGACCTGTGGGTAGGGACCGAGAGAACGAGATCCTACCCTCACCTATGGTCACGAGCTGTGGGTAGTGACCGAAAGAACGAGATCCTACCCTCACCTATGGTCACGAGCTGTGGGTAGTGACCGAAAGAACGAGATCCTACCCTCACCTATGGTCACGAGCTGTGGGTAGTGACCGAAAGAACGAGATCCTACCCTCACCTATGGTCACGAGCTGTGGGTAGTGACCGAAAGAACGAGATCCTACCCTCACCTATGGTCACGAGCTGTGGGTAGTGACCGAAAGAACGAGATCCTACCCTCACCTATGGTCACGAGCTGTGGGTAGTGACCGAAAGAACGAGATCCTACCCTCACCTATGGTCACGAGCTGTGGGTAGTGACCAAAAGAACGAGATCCTACCCTCACCTATGGTCACGAGCTGTGGGTAGTGACCGAAAGAACGAGTTCCTACCCTCACCTATGGTCACGAGCTGTGGGTAGGGACCGAAAGAACGAGATCCTACCCTCACCTATGGTCACGAGCTGTGGGTAGGGACCGAAAGAACGAGATCCTACCCTCACCTATGGTCACGAGCTGTGGGTAGTGACCGAAAGAACGAGTTCCTACCCTCACCTATGGTCACGAGCTGTGGGTAGTGACCGAAAGAACGAGATCCTACCCTCACCTATGGTCACGAGCTTTGGGTAGGGACCGAAAGAACGAGATCGCGAATACAAGCGGCCGAAATGAGTTTCCTCCGCAGGGTGTCTGGGCTCTCCCTTAGAGATAGGGTGAGAAGCTCGGTCATCCGGGAGGGGCTCGGAGTAGAACCGCTGCTCCTCCGCATCGAGAGGAGTCAGATGAGGTGGCTCGGGCATCTGGTTAGGATGCCTCCTGGACGCCTCCCTGGTGAGGTGTTCCGGGCCCGTCCCACCGGGGAAGACCCAGGACACGTTGGAGAGACTATGTCTCTCGGCTGGCCTGGGAACGCCTCGGGGTCCCCCCAGAAGAGCTGGAGGAAGTGGCCGGGGACAGGGACGTCTGGGTCTCTTTGCTCAAGCTGCTGCCCCCGCGACCCGATCCCCGGAGAAGCGGAAGATAATGGATGGATGGATGGATCCAACTGATAGATTATGTTGACCCAACCCCCAAAAAAATGGATTTAATTAAACAAAACTGGTTAATGCTGAAGAACAGTACAACTGTGTGTCTTTTGTGTTGATTTAAGTGATTTATTTACCTACAATCAATAAAAAGAAGGACTTAACAAATAGATCTCAGTACATTTATCCTAGTTCAGTATATTTCTTCAGTAATGCGCCTCTGTTAGGTTTTGTATGGGTGACTTCCTTGGTTCGCTCCCCGGTTCTCCCCCCGGTTTTCCCCCCGGTTCGTTCCCCGGTTCTCCCCCTGGTTCGTTCCCCGGTTCGCTCCCCGGTTCGCTCCCCGGTTCTCCCCCCGTTTCGCCCCCCGGTTCTCCCCCTGGTTTGTTTCCCGGTTCGCCCCCTGGTTTGTTTCCCGGTTTGCCCCCCAGTTCATTCCCCGGTTCGTTCCCCGTCCTGTAGTCCCATTCTTCTCTTCCTGCCCCTAAAAGTAATCAGCTCCGGCGTTCCTTTCCTTTGTGGTCTTTGCTCAGGTGATCCTCTTTTAGGTTATCCACCTCCTTGTAGTCCTGGTTCAGAGAGTTCCCATAGTTTCATGTCTGGATACATAAAGCTATGTGTTAATCCGTGAGGTGCAAAGTTTGTGAGCTTACTTTGGTTATTTCTTCACAGAAAAAGAATTGAACTCTTCGTTTGACTTTATATTTGACCACTTGTTGGTGTTCTAACTGCTTGTATGTGCCTCTTTAGCTTTCCTCAGAAGGTGAACTGGAGCTGACGGTTAGAATGCAGAGCGTTCTACAAAGACACGACGGACCCAGA
Source organism: Odontesthes bonariensis (assembly GCF_027942865.1). Taxonomy (NCBI): domain Eukaryota; kingdom Metazoa; phylum Chordata; class Actinopteri; order Atheriniformes; family Atherinopsidae; genus Odontesthes; species Odontesthes bonariensis. The sequence continues at coordinate 1,582,975 of NC_134511.1, forward strand.
GACCTGGACAGTCTGGTGGGGAAGTACCTGTATATAACTGCGCTGGTGCAGGAGGACACAGGTGCGCCGCCTCCGCCGCTCTAACCCAAGTCTCAACCCTCGCTTTAAAGATTGGTTTCATGCAAACAGGATTTTTTCTCTCAGGTGGAATAACTCAAGAGATAGAGTTTGCTTCTGTGAAGTTTGTCAAGTCCCCGTACCATCTGAGTCTGATATCCACTCCACCCTTCATCAAACCTGGACTTCCTTATAACATCCAGGTGCGTATCAGATCAAGCTGAGAAAAAAAGGTTTTGAGCTAAAATCCTTTAATTAAAGGGATAGTTCGCCTCTTTCTACATGAAGCTGTGTAACATCCCATATCAGCAACATCATTTCTGAACATCTTCTTACCCCCTGCTGCGTCCTGTGAGCAGAGTTCCAGCCTCGTTTTGGTGCTGATGAAGGTAGTCCGGCTAGTTGGCTGGGGTTTAAAAAATAAAGCGTCTTGCTTCTCAAAACAATATGCGTTCAACAGAGTAATACATTTGCATCACAAAATGGTTCTCCAGGAAAAAGTCAGACCTTTCCTTTCCTTTCCTTTCTTTTCCTTTCATTTCCTTTCCTTTCCTTTCCTTTCTTTCCTTCTCTTTGCTTTTCTTTCCTTTCCTTTCCTTTCCTTTCCTTTCCTTTCCTTTCCTTTCCTTTCCTTTCTTTCCTTCTCTTTGCTTTTCTTTCCTTTCATTTCCTTTCCTTTCCTTCTCCTTTCCTTTTCTTTCCTTTCCTTTCCTTTCCTTCTCCTTTCCTTTGCTTTCCTTTCCTTTCCTTTTGTTTCCTTTCCTTTCCTTCTCTTTTCTTTCCTTTCCTTTCCTTTCCTTTCCTTTCCTTTCCTTTTGTTTCCTTTCCTTTCCTTCTCTTTCCTTTCCTTTCCTTTCCTTTCCTTTCCTTTCCTTTCCTTTCCTTTCCTTTCCTTTCCTTTCCTTTCTTTCCTTCTCTTTCCTTTCCTTTCCTTTCCTTTCCTTTCCTTTCCTTTCTTTCCTTCTCTTTCCTTCTCTTTGCTTTTCTTTCCTTTCATTTCCTTTCCTTTCCTTTCCTTTCCTTCTCTTTCCTTTCCTTTCCTTTCCTTTCCTTTCTTTCCTTCTCTTTCCTTCTCTTTGCTTTTCTTTCCTTTCATTTCCTTTCCTTTCCTTTCCTTTCCTTCTCTTTCCTTTCCTTTCCTTTCCTTTCCTTTCTTTCCTTCTCTTTCCTTCTCTTTGCTTTTCTTTCCTTTCATTTCCTTTCCTTTCCTTTCCTTTCATTTCCTTTCCTTTCCTTCTCCTTTCCTTTTCTTTCCTTTCCTTTCCTTTCCTTTCTTTCCTTCTCTTTCCTTCTCTTTGCTTTTCTTTCCTTCTCTTTCCTTCTCTTTGCTTTTCTTTCCTTTCATTTCCTTTCCTTTCCTTCTCCTTTCCTTTCCTTTCATTTCCTTTCCTTCTCCTTTCCTTTCCTTCTCATTTCCTTTGCTTTCCTTTCCTTTCCTTCTCTTTCCTTTCCTTTCCTTTCCTTTCCTTTCCTTCTCCTTTCCTTTTCTTTTCTTTTCTTTTCTTTTCTTTCCTTTCCTTTCCTTTCCTTCTCTTTCCTTTCTTTCCTTCTCTTTCCTTTTCTTTTCTTTCCTTTCCTTTCCTTTCCTTTCCTTTCCTTTCTTTCCTTCTCTTTCCTTTTCTTTTCTTTCCTTTCCTTTCCTTTCCTTTCCTTTTGTTTAATTTCCTTCTCCTTTCCTTTTCTTCCTTTCCTTCTCCTTTCCTTTTCTTTCCTTCTCCTTTCCTTTCCTTCTCCTTTCCTTTTCTTTCCTTTTCTTTCCTTTCCTTTCCTTCTCTTTCCTTTCCTTTCCTTTCCTTTCCTTTCCTTTCCTTTCCTTTCCTTCTCCTTTCCTTTTCTTTTCTTTTCTTTTCTTTTCTTTTCTTTCCTTTCCTTTCCTTTCCTTCTCTTTCCTTTCTTTCCTTCTCTTTCCTTTTCTTTTCTTTCCTTTCCTTTCCTTTCCTTTCCTTTTGTTTAATTTCCTTCTCCTTTCCTTTTCTTTCCTTTTCTTTCCTTTCCTTTCCTTCTCTTTCCTTTCCTTTCCTTTCCTTTCCTTTCCTTTCCTTTCCTTCTCCTTTCCTTTTCTTTTCTTTTCTTTCCTTTTCTTCCTTTCCTTCTCCTTTCCTTTTCTTTCCTTTTCTTTCCTTTCCTTTCCTTCTCTTTCCTTTCCTTTCCTTTCCTTTCCTTTCCTTTCCTTTCCTTTCCTTTCCTTCTCCTTTCCTTTTCTTTTCTTTTCTTTTCTTTTCTTTCCTTTCCTTTCCTTTCCTTCTCTTTCCTTTCTTTCCTTCTCTTTCCTTTCCTTCTCTTTCCTTTCCTTTCCTTTCCTTTCCTTTCCTTTCCTTCTCCTTTCCTTTCCTTTCCTTCTCTTTCCTTTCTTTCCTTCTCTTTCCTTTTCTTTTCTTTCCTTTCCTTTCCTTTCCTTTCCTTTCCTTTCTTTCCTTCTCTTTCCTTTTCTTTTCTTTCCTTTCCTTTCCTTTCCTTTCCTTTTGTTTAATTTCCTTCTCCTTTCCTTTTCTTCCTTTCCTTCTCCTTTCCTTTTCTTTCCTTCTCCTTTCCTTTCCTTCTCCTTTCCTTTTCTTTCCTTTTCTTTCCTTTCCTTTCCTTCTCTTTCCTTTCCTTTCCTTTCCTTTCCTTTCCTTTCCTTTCCTTTCCTTTCCTTCTCCTTTCCTTTTCTTTTCTTTTCTTTTCTTTTCTTTTCTTTCCTTTCCTTTCCTTTCCTTCTCTTTCCTTTCTTTCCTTCTCTTTCCTTTTCTTTTCTTTCCTTTCCTTTCCTTTCCTTTCCTTTTGTTTAATTTCCTTCTCCTTTCCTTTTCTTTCCTTTTCTTTCCTTTCCTTTCCTTCTCTTTCCTTTCCTTTCCTTTCCTTTCCTTTCCTTTCCTTTCCTTCTCCTTTCCTTTTCTTTTCTTTTCTTTCCTTTTCTTCCTTTCCTTCTCCTTTCCTTTTCTTTCCTTTTCTTTCCTTTCCTTTCCTTCTCTTTCCTTTCCTTTCCTTTCCTTTCCTTTCCTTTCCTTTCCTTTCCTTTCCTTCTCCTTTCCTTTTCTTTTCTTTTCTTTTCTTTTCTTTCCTTTCCTTTCCTTTCCTTCTCTTTCCTTTCTTTCCTTCTCTTTCCTTTCCTTCTCTTTCCTTTCCTTTCCTTTCCTTTCCTTTCCTTTCCTTCTCCTTTCCTTCTCTTTCCTTCTCTTTGCTTTTCTTTCCTTTCATTTCCTTTCCTTTCCTTCTCCTTTCCTTTTCTTCCTTTCCTTCTCCTTTCCTTCTCCTTTCCTTTTCTTTCCTTTTCTTTCCTTTCCTTTCCTTCTCTTTCCTTTCCTTTCCTTTCCTTTCCTTTCCTTTCCTTCTCCTTTCCTTTTCTTTTCTTTTCTTTTCTTTTCTTCCTTTCCTTTCCTTTCCTTTCCTTTCCTTTCCTTCTCTTTCCTTTCTTTCCTTCTCTTTCCTTTCCTTTCCTTTCCTTTTGTTTAATTTCCTTCTCCTTTCCTTTTCTTCCTTTTCTTCCTTTCCTTCTCTTTCCGTTCCTTTCCTTTTCTTTCGTATCACTGCCTGCTCTGCTCACAGGACACAGCAGGGGGTTAGTCAATGTTCATAAATGATGTTGCTGATATGGGATGTTACACAGCTTCATGTCAGAAGAGGCGAACTGTCCCTTTAAGCACCCTATCCAACCTCAGCTGAACACATGACATGTTTAACCGCCTGATCCGACAGCTTGCAGAAGCAGCTTCTGGTAAAGAACATCTGCTTTGTGGGCCTGATGTGAAGAAGGGCTGAAAGGTGGCGTCTGTCTCTGCAGGTGCTGGTGAGGGATCACCTGGGCAAGCCGGTGAGCCAGGTTCCCGTGAATCTGGTGAACCGGCAGGAGTTCTCCAGCACCGGGGGGGCCGGGGATATGTCCTGTTCCAAGAGCAGCACCACGGGGGCCAATGGCCTCGCCTACTTCATCTGCAACGTGCTCAAAGACACGACCAAGGGAACCCTGAAGGTAAAGGGGGCGGGGCACCCTCTCAGCTGTTTACATGATGTTGTTGTGTTGTTTACTTGGTTACCTGGTGCTGCTCACTTGTTTACTCATGTTTTACTTGTGTTTGTCTTTTGTTATGAACATGTGGAAGTTCATATCATCTTTACTTTCCTTTAACAATTAATTTATTACTCGTCGTTTACTATGAAGGATAATGAATCAAAGCCAGGATTTCCATTTGTCATCTCCATCAACAACAAATCTAATTCCATCCTAATTCTAGACTCACCAGCTGTTTCTAGTCAAGTGATCGGCACCTCACCGGATATAATATGCAGTATTTCCTCAAACGTTTGCCTGAAGCTCCTTTTCCTTGGTACAAAGTAGTGAAGTGAAGTGAAATTTATTTATATAGCACTTTTCAGCAACAAGGCGATCCAAAGTGCTTTACAACACAGAAACAACAATCAGGTACAGAAATACAGAAATAAAAACATAAAAAAATCAAACACAGAAATACAGATACAGAACATCAATCAGGTAAATTTAGTTAATAGTAGGATTGGTATAACTATAACAGAGAAAAAGTAAATTTAGCTAATAGTAAGATTGGTATAACTATAACAGAGCAAAAGTAAATTTAGCTAACAGTAGGATTGGTATAACTATAACAAAGCAAAAGTAAATTTAGCTAATAGTAGGATTGGTATAACTATAACAAAGCAAAAGTAAATTTAGCTAACAGTAGGATTGGTATAACTATAACAGAACAAAAGTAAATTTAGCTCACAGTAAGATTGGTATAACTATAACAGAGCAAAAGTAAATTTAGCTAACAGTAAGATTGGTATAACTATAACAAAGCAAAAGTAAATTTAGCTAATAGTAGGATTGGTATAACTATAACAGAGCAAAGTAAATTTAGCTCACAGTAAGATTGGTATAACTATAACAGAGCAAAAGTAAATTTAGCTAACAGTAAGATTGGTATAACTATAACAGAGCAAAGTAAATTTAGCTAATAGTAGGATTGGTATAACTATAACAGAGCAAAAGTAAATTTAGCTAATAGTAGGATTGGTATAACTATAACAGAGAAAAGTAAATTTAGCTAACAGTAAGATTGGTATAACTATAACAGGGCAAAAGTAAATTTAGCTAACAGTAAGATTGGTATAACTATAACAGAGAAAAAGTAAATTTAGCTAACAGTAAGATTGGTATAACTATAACAGAGCAAAGTAAATTTAGCTAATAGTAGGATTGGTATAACTATAACAGGGCAAAAGTAAATTTAGCTAACAGTAGGATTGGTATAACTATAACAAAGCAAAAGTAAATTTAGCTAATAGTAGGATTGGTATAACTATAACAAAGCAAAAGTAAATTTAGCTAACAGTAGGATTGGTATAACTATAACAGAACAAAAGTAAATTTAGCTCACAGTAAGATTGGTATAACTATAACAGAGCAAAAGTAAATTTAGCTAACAGTAAGATTGGTATAACTATAACAGAGCAAAAGTAAATTTAGCTAACAATAGGATTGGTATAACTATAACAAAGCAAAAGTAAATTTAGCTAATAGTAGGATTGGTATAACTATAACAAAGCAAAAGTAAATTTAGCTAATAGTAGGATTGGTATAACTATAACAGGGCAAAAGTAAATTTAGCTAACAGTAGGATTGGTATAACTATAACAGGGCAAAAGTAAATTTAGCTAACAGTAGGATTGGTATAACTATAACAGAGCAAAAGTAAATTTAGCTAATAGTAGGATTGGTATAACTATAACAGGGCAAAAGTAAATTTAGCTAACAGTAAGATTGGTATAACTATAACAGAGCAAAGTAAATTTAGCTAATAGTAGGATTGGTATAACTATAACAGAGCAAAAGTAAATTTAGCTAATAGTAGGATTGGTATAACTATAACAGAGAAAAGTAAATTTAGCTAACAGTAAGATTGGTATAACTATAACAGGGCAAAAGTAAATTTAGCTAACAGTAGGATTGGTATAACTATAACAGAGAAAAAGTAAATTTAGCTAACAGTAAGATTGGTATAACTATAACAGAGCAAAGTAAATTTAGCTAATAGTAGGATTGGTATAACTATAACAGGGCAAAAGTAAATTTAGCTAACAGTAGGATTGGTATAACTATAACAGAGCAAAAGTAAATTTAGCTAACAGTAGGATTGGTATAACTATAACAGAGCAAAGTAAATTTAGCTAATAGTAGGATTGGTATAACTATAACAGAGCAAAAGTAAATTTAGCTAATAGTAGGATTGGTATAACTATAACAGAGCAAAAGTAAATTTAGCTAATAGTAGGATTGGTATAACTATAACAGAGCAAAAGTAAATTTAGCTCACAGTAGGATTGGTATAACTATAACAGGTCATTTGAGTAAACTAACAAAAACTAACAAACATGGATAAACTTTCCTCTAAGAGGAAGCATTTAAAAATATAGCTAATAACAGAACGGTTGATATAATGAATGATAACAAATCTTTACTATACTAAGTACAAAGCCGTTCGGTGGTCTATAAATCTAATGGGAGTTAATGGGAGCTAGGGGCTGAGAGGACATTAATCAGTTTCAAATCAAATCAAATTTATTTTTATAGCACATATACAAGTTAAACAGAAGAGGTCCAAGAATGGACTCCTGGGGGACTCCACAAGTCATGGCCACTCGCTCAGATTCATAGCTGCCAATTGTAACAAAATAACTCCAGCCTTCTAAATAGGACCTGAACCAGAAAGTCCAACCCAGTTTGATCCATATAAAGTGGTTCAGGTGGATTCAGTGTCATGAGATGAAATCAGATGAAATTACATGATAATTTAATGAAATGGAGGGAGATTAAATGGGATAAAGTGCTGTTTGATCAGGTGGATTAGTTAATATGAGATTAAATTAAACAGGATGAAATAGGAAGGGTTGAGGAAATAAAATGATATTATGAATAGAATTAGACGGGATGAGATAAACTGGGTTTAACTGGGAATATGTTAGATGAGATGTAAGATTATGTAAAATGAGTTTAGACCAGGCGGCAAAAAGTGAGATAGAGAGGACCGGTCCAGAGAGTCCAACCCAGTTTTCCAGCCTGTGCAACAGGATTCTGGGATCTACAGAATCAAACGCAGCGCTGAGGTCCAACAGAACACTGAGTTTGGTTACACTGAGACATCAGCACAGATCGGATGCTTCTGCCTCACTACATAGCCACACCTTCATCTTTTAATCTCACATCATAGCACATCCGTCTACCCGCTTTGTTCATTCCTTCAGTTTCACCGACGGTCTGCGGTCCTCTCATAGTTAACTAGTTATTTACCTGCTTTTCCTAACTCGTCTGGTTGTCGTTGACACAGTTTATGACGGCAGACACCAACCTCCCTCCGCTCAGCCAGGCCAGTCTCACGCTGGAGCCGGTGACGTATCACTCCCCGAACCAGCGGTACCTCTACATCAACACGCCGATGTTCGGCCGCGGCCTGGCGGCGGGGACCTTCGCCAACATCCAAGTGTCCTCCAACACCGCCTCCTACCTGAGCGTCAAAACCATCAACTATCTGGTGAGAAGACGGCGGGTGCACGTGGTCAGAGTTCGTCCTGTTTCCGTAGTTACCGATGACATCCCTGTGCTCCCCCTTAGGTGCTCTCCAAAGGGAAGGTCGTGACTTTTAAGAGTCAGCCGTTTGCCTCCAGCATTGACGGGACGCAGAACCTGAACTTCCCGGTGACATCCGACATGGTGCCGTCCATCAGGCTGCTGGTCTACTTTGTTCTGGATGGAGAGGGCGTGTCCGAGCTGGTGGCCGACTCCGTGTGGATGGACGTCAAAGACAAGTGTGTCAACGGACTCAACGTGGAACAAAGCATTCAGGTATGTCACCCATTCTGATCCGTTCTTTACCAACCCGGGCTTTCAGAAGCATTCCGGCAGGAAAAAGGCTCCTAACTCAAGGGGTGAACCAGTGTTGGGTCCAAATTAGCAAAGAAGCCGTTTTAAACTGGATCTTTAGGCACTTTGTTCCCAGCAGCCTGTCACAGAGAGACATCATTTGTTCCCATTTCTTTAGCTGCATCTATGAAAAACAGTAAAATGTACATATTAATGAAAAAAAGCCAAAAATTAGCAACACATAAATTCTTTTTACAAGAAAAAAAGGTTAAATTAAATATGTTACTGAAATAAATTTACAGATTAGTGAAAAAAAGCCAAAAATTAGCAACACATAAATTATTTTTACAAGGAAAAAAGGTTAAATTTGTACATTTGGAAGGAAAAAAGAACAAATTTATGTGAATTTTTACATTATTACAGGAAAAACGAGGATAGTGATTGAGATTAAAAAGTGAAAAGAAAGATTTTCACATTAAGACTGATGGTGAAACTTGTTTTGCTCACAACTCTGTTATGAACACATGAACGAGGCTTTGTGCCGATTCTCTGTGAGATGACATGGATGACGTGTCGCTGAGGTCGTCTCAGTCACTTACTGCAGGAAAATGTGCTCTTTAACCGAGTTCATTAACTTTTACGTTTACAAGCTTTTCGTCGGGTAACAGAAAGTTAAAGGGAAAAGGACGAGGGCCCAGGATGGAGCCCTGAGGAACTTTAAAGGATAAGACCGGTTTTTTGACATTGGGCCCTTGATTTCACATTATAACATGATGTTCTACTCACCCCTGCTTGTTGTTGAACATTTGGAGCTGTTCCGAAGATATTCGAGAGGCGTCTGGCTGCTCTCTTGAGATATTCGGCCATGAAACGGTTTCCTATGGGCAAGCTTATACAGGCACAAACTATGCTGTTTATAATTTATTAATTACTCTACACTAGCACTGATAACGTGGAGGTGCGTCGCTTACTTAAAAAAATCCGGGTTATTGTAATTTTGATTTTTTTGTCGTAAAGTGGGTGTTACTGACGTCTTCGTCGTGCTACTGCCACAGACAGCCCACAGACCTGCTGCCTATTTATTCATTCGGCTAAAATTCAAAATTACAGTAACCCGGATTTTTTTAAGTAAGCGACGCACCTCCACGTTATCAGTGCTAGTGTACAGTAATTAATAAATTATAAACAGCATAGTTTGTGCCTGTATAAGCTTGCCCATAGGAAACCGTTTCATGGCCGAATATCTCAAGAGAGCAGCCAGACGCCTCTCGAATATCTTCGGAACAGCTCCAAATTACCAACAACAAGCAGGGGTGAGTAGAACATCATGTTATAATGTGAAATCAAGGGCCCAATGTCAAAAAAACCGTCTTGTCCTTTAAGTTATCGTGTTTGGATTGGCTCAAAGACACATCGTTTGTTCCCGTTTCTTTAGCTGCATCTGTGAAAAACAGCTTCATAGTTTCAACTTTTTTGTACATTTACGTTAAAACTGCTTTCAGTTACCAAAAGAGTCAAATTAATATAAGAAATTCAGTTTAAAAAAAATCCTAATCCCCAAAAAATTAACATTATCACGTCTAAAAGTAGAAAAGTAGGAAAAAAACTGACAATAATAAGAATTATATGTTATTCAACATCAAGAAAAAGTCAATAAGATTCAATTTAAAGCTTAAAAAAGGAATATAAGATATAATCTAATGACTAATTATGGAACAATTAATATAAATGAAATGATTAAACTGTTTTATGCCACCAGAAATGAATAATCTAGAAGCTCTTTGTGGGTTTTAGACTGGAATTAAGATTTGTTCCCATTTCTTTAGCTGCATGTGTGAAAAACAGCAAAGATAACACAGTGTGACAGACAGAAAACAGGATTTCTGCAGCAACAAGGTGATTCCCATGGAAACATCTGCAGATATTCACTTTAAAGCTGCTCAGAACTGAACTAACTCTGGTTCTGCCTCAGATTCTGGGTTTATGTTCATGTTGGAACATGTTTCAGTGAATCTCTGCAGCTGTTACCATGGAAACATCTGCAGATATTCACTTTAAAGCTGCTCAGAACTGAACTAACTCTGGTTCTGCCTCAGATTCTGGGTTTATGTTCATGTTGGAACATGTTTCAGTGAATCTCTGCAGCTGTTACCATGGAAACGTCTGCAGATATTCACTTTAAAGCTGCTCAGAACTGAACTAACTCTGGTTCTGCCTCAGATTCTGGGTTTATGTTCATGTTGGAACATGTTTCAGTGAATCTCTGCAGCTGTTACCATGGAAACATCTGCAGATATTCACTTTAAAGCTGCTCAGAACTGAACTAACTCTGGTTCTGCCTCAGATTCTGGGTTTATGTTCATGTTGGAACATGTTTCAGTGAATCTCTGCAGCTGTTACTATGGAAACATCTGCAGATATTCACTTTAAAGCTGCTCAGAACTGAACTAACTCTGGTTCTGCCTCAGATTCTGGGTTTATGTTCATGTTGGAACATGTTTCAGTGAATCTCTGCAGCTGTTACCATGGAAACATCTGCAGATATTCACTTTAAAGCTGCTCAGAACTGAACTAACTCTGGTTCTGACTCAGATTCTGGGTTTATGTTCATGTTGGAACATGTTTCAGTGAATCTCTGCAGCTGTTACCATGGAAACATCTGCAGATATTCACTTTAAAGCTGCTCAGAACTGAACTAACTCTGGTTCTGCCTCAGATTCTGGGTTTATGTTCATGTTGGAACATGTTTCAGTGAATCTCTACAGCTGTTACCATGGAAACATAGAAATAAATGTAGTTAATTTTGTGCCACATTTAGAAATATTGAACCCTTGAGGTCTTTTTCATGAAAAAACATCCAAAAGGTTTTACTGAACTCGTCGACAGGGCCCAGATTCAGAAGTCTGAGTGAACTCGTGTTTGATTTAATGCATCTAAACCGAACAAAATGTGTGTTTTGTGTGTCAGGCCGATTCGTCTTTTCAGAAGAAGAGCTACAGGCCGCACGAGAACCTCAATCTGAACATCAAGGCCAATCAGGATGGCTACGTGGCCATGTCGGCAGTGGACTCTGCTGTTTTCACCCTGCGATCGAACTACAAGGACCCTGTTTCTATGGTAACGTTTAAAAAAAACACCCCGTTTACCCGTTTCGTCGTAAACGAGTTGCGTGCAGCTCTTTGACGTGATGTACGGTGGCCCGCAGGTCCTGCGTCACATCGAGAAGAGCGACCTGGGCTGCGGAGGAGGCGGCGGCAAAGACAACGCCGACGTCTTCCACCAGGCCGGCCTCACGTTCATGACCAACACCAACGCCCAACAAACAGTCCGCCGTACGTCCCTCAGTCGATCCGCAGACGGTAACACCGCCTGAATGTTGAAGGTTTTATTCACGCTGATGCATAAATGTGTGTGCAGAGGAGAAGTGTCAAGCAGTCGTACGAGCGAAGCGAGCTGTGACCGAAGAGGAGAAGAGAAACAAAGGTAAACTCCACCTGTCGAGCATCTGTTGGTCAGTCCATTTCCCAGACTGTTCAGCTCTGTCCACACGTTTATTCGTGTTCCATAAGGACTAGGGATGGGAATTAATAAGATTTTTACGATTCCATTTCCATTTTCGATTCTGCTTAACGATTCGGTTCTTTGTCGGTTCCCTTATCGATTCTCATTTGGAGAAAAAGGACAACAAACCGGTCGATCAGCATCAACTTTGTTTAGTTTAGAAGTAACACGAGTCATGACCTCACAAACCCAACAACGGTGAGGTCCACATTGGTCTATCATGGCCTGGGTAATTTAACTCTTCCTGCTCTGGTGAAAGGAGAAGCTGGAGGTAGAGGTGAACTGGGGGTAGTACCACCAGCCTCTGGCTCTGAGCCAGTCAGGCTCTGTCTCTCATGATTTCATCTAAATGTAATGCCTGAGAAGGCATTCATTTAACCTTAACCGTTACTAACAGCAGCTTTTACAATCAGGCAAATGGTGCTAACATGATAGGCAGTGTTTGTTAGTTAGTTAGTTACCTGCAGTGTTAGCCGAGGACATGCTAACGTTGCTAACGTTGCTGGGTTCAGATTCACCAACGTTAGTCCGGAGCGGATCGAAAACGCGACATTCATTCATAGTTATTGCATGTTGGTAGTATTTCCTCCCTTTGGTGAAATATTCACTTTGCAAGTTGCCCTGTTGCCGTCTTTTTTAGGGATGTGTAACCAAACTTTCGAGCGTTTGTACCACTTGGGCGCCATGTTTACTGTTGGCTGCTCGCTGCGCTGGACTCGCCACGCAACGCTGCGTGGTGACGTCATTCGCGCCCACTGGAAAGGGAATCGTTTGCAAAACGATTCCAAGGAATTGAAACACTGGGAACCGGTTCTCAACAAGAACCGGTTTTCGATTCCCATCCCTAAAAAGTACGTTTGGACTTTGATTGATTCGTTGGGTCAGTGCAGTCCATGCAACAACAAAAGTTATCACAGAAATGAAGCGATATATAAAACCTCTAAGGGGTAAACCATGACCCCAAACAGCTACAAAGGTCACACAAATGAGATAAGGGATGCTTTATGTTGTGTTTCATATTGGGCTGGGCGAGTAAACTCGATATTATTTAACGCTGATAAACGCAGGTTTTATTATTCATTTTATTTTGTAAAAGTCTGTTGCTCACAGGCTTTTATTTTTGTAAAAGTCTGTTGCTCACAGGCTTTTATTTTTGTAAAAGTCTGTTGCTCACATGCTTTTATTTTGTAAAAGTCTGTTGCTCACAGGCTTTTATTTTGTAAAAGTCTGTTGCTCACATGCTTTTATTTTGTAAAAGTCTGTCGCTCCAATCCTTTTATTTTGTAAAAGTCTGTCGCTCAGAGGCTTTTATTTTGTAAAAGTCTGTTGCTCACAGGCTTTTATTTTGTAAAAGTCTGTTGCTCACAGGCTTTTATTCTGTAAAAGTCTGTTGCTCACAGGCTTTTATTTTGTAAAAGTCTGTTGCTCACAGGCTTTTATTTTGTAAAAGTCTGTTGCTCACAGGCTTTTATTCTGTAAAAGTCTGTTGCTCACAGGCTTTTATTTTGTAAAAGTCTGTTGCTCACAGGCTTTTATTTTGTAAAAGTCTGTTGCTCACAGGCTTTTATTTTGTAAAAGTCTGTCGCTCACAGGCTTTTATTTTGTAAAAGTCTGTCGCTCACAGGCTTTTATTTTGTAAAAGTCTGTCGCTCACAGGCTTTTATTCTGTAAAAGTCTGTCGCTCACAGGCTTTTATTTTGTAAAAGTCTGTTGCTCACAGGCTTTTATTCTGTAAAAGTCTGTTGCTCACAGGCTTTTATTTTGTAAAAGTCTGTTGCTCACAGGCTTTTATTTTGTAAAAGTCTGCTGCTGTCTGCTGTGGAACAGGAAAAGAAAGTAATCGGCGGATCCACCAAACATGGAGAAGGGTACGGAACTTTTACTCGGCCATTTTCATGTTAAAGTTCTTCCAGACGGCGGAGTGGACAGAACCAAAGTCATCTGTAAACACTGCCAAGTTGAATTGTCTTCTCAGCGTAGTAGTTCCAGTCTAAAATATCACTTAAAGGCAAAACACACAACTGATAGCAGCAAGTCATTCAAGGAAACAGACAGTGGAGCGAGGCTTCTACATAAAAACTACAGAAAGATGCTGATGTTAAAAGTGTGTTTGCACAACAAATGTTATGGCACTTTCATTCATATGGCAGCACATTTAAAATAAAGCTAAATGCTAAAAGCTATACGCTACTTTTGGATTCATTTTTGGATTCTGCGTACAAATGCGATTAATCGTGATTAATCAGGGAAATCATGTGATTAATTAGATTAAACATTTTAATCGTTGCCCTGCCCTAGTTTCATAATTAACACTCTGTCACAGTAAGAGTTTCTTTCACTGACTCTAACTCGTAGTTTGACTCGTGTCTCTGCACAGCCAATACTTACGGCCAGGTGAAGACGTGCTGTGAGCAGGGGATGAGGTACATCCCAAAGAGCGTGACCTGTGAGCAGTTTGCCCGGCAGGCCTTCAGGAAATACCCTCGCTGCAGTGTGGCCTTCAAAGAGTGCTGCGAGTTCATCCAGAACGAGCTGGACCAGTCGGACAGACTCGTACTGGGACGCCACGGTCAGTCCGGATGAGTTACGGACTCCGGGTGGGTTTTAATGTGTGACCCCCGGGGGGATGAATCACCAGTTTGTTTGTCTTTGTTCAGACATGGGCGCAGACTTTGACCAGGCTCCTTCACGGGTGCGGAGCTACTTTCCAGAGAGCTGGTTGTGGGAGGTGCACAAGATCAGGTGAGTTCGGCTAAACACACCTCAGGGGGTGGTGTTTGAGATCCATCCATTCATCCAGTTACAATCCATCCATTCATCTGATTATTCATCCATTCATCCGATTATCCATCCATTCATGATTATTCATCCATTCAGCCACCAATCCATCCATTCATCTGATTATTCATCCATTCAGCCACCAATCCATCCATTCATCTGATTATTCATCCATTCAGCCAATTATTCAGCCATTCAGCCATCAATCCATCCATTCATCCAATTATTCATCCATTCATCCAATTATTCATCCATTCATCCAATTATTCATCCATTCAGCCATCAATCCATCCATTTATCTGATTATCCATCCATTTATCCATCAATCCATCCATTCATCTGATTATCCATTCATTTATCCATCAGTCCATCTATTCATCCAATTATTCATCCATTCATCCATCAATCCATCCATTCAACCAATTATTCATCCATTTAGCCATCAATCCATCAATTCATCTGATTATCCATCCATTCATCCATTAATCCATCCATTCATCTGATTATTCATCCATTCAGCAATCAATCAATCCATTCATCCAGTTATTCATCCATTCAGCCATCAATCCATCCATTCAACCATCAATCCATCCATCAATCCATCCATTCATCCAATTATTAATCCATTCAGCCAATTATTCATCCATTCAGACATCAATCCATCCATTTAGCCATCAATCCATCCATTCATCCAATTATTAATTCATTCAGCCAATTGTTCATCCATTCAGCCATCAATCCATCCATTCATCTGATTATTCATCCATTCAGCCATCAATCCATCCATTCATCTGATTATTCATCCATTCAGCCATCAATCCATCCATTCATCAAATTATTCATCCATTCAGCCATCAATCCATCCATTCATCTGATTATTCATCCATTCAGCCATCAATCCATCCATTCATCAAATTATTCATCCATTCAGCCATCAATCCATCCATTCATCTGATTATTCATCCATTCAGCCATCAATCCATCCATTCATCTGATTATTCATCCATTCAGCCATCAATCCATCCATTCATCAAATTATTCATCCATTCAGCCATCAATCCATCCATTCATCTGATTATTCATCCATTCAGCCATCAATCCATCCATTCATCCAATTATTCATCCATTCAACCATCAATCCATCCATTCAGACATCAATATATCCATGAATCCATCCATGAATCCATCCAATTATTCATCCATTCAGCCATCAATCCATCCATTCATCAAATTATTCATCCATTCAGCCATCAATCCATCCATTCATCTGATTATTCATCCATTCAGCCATCAATCCATCCATTCATCCAATTATTCATCCATTCAGCCATCAATCCATCCATTCATCTGATTATTCATCCATTCAGCCATCAATCCATCCATTCATCAAATTATTCATCCATTCAGCCATCAATCCATCCATTCATCTGATTATTCATCCATTCAGCCATCAATCCATCCATTCATCCAATTATTCATCCATTCAACCATCAATCCATCCATTCAGACATCAATATATCCATGAATCCATCCATGAATCCATCCAATTATTCATCCATTCAGCCATCAATCCATCCATTCATCAAATTATTCATCCATTCAGCCATCAATCCATCCATTCATCTGATTATTCATCCATTCAGCCATCAATCCATCCATTCATCCAATTATTCATCCATTCAGCCATCAATCCATCCATTCATCTGATTATTAATCCATTCAACCATCAATCCATCCATTAATCCAATTATTCATCCATTCAGTCATCAATCCATCAAATTATTCATCCATTCAGCCATCCATTTATCTGATTATTCATCCATTCATCCAACTGTTCATCCATTCAGCCATCAATCCATCCATTCATCTGATTATTCATCCATTCAGCCATCAATCCATCAAATTATTCATCCATTCAGCCACCCATTCATCTGATTATTCATCCATTCAGCCATCAATCCATCCATTCATCCAATTATTCATCCATTCAGCCATCAATCCATCCATTCATCCAATAATTCATCCATTCAACCATCAATCCATCCATCCATCCATCCATCCATCCATCCATCCATCATCCATCCATCCATCCATTCATCCATCCATCCATCCATCCATCCATCCATCCATCCATCCATCCATCCATCCATCCATTTCTATACAATCTGTAACATTTTCTATAACTAGATGAAGAGAATCCTCCAGAGCTCAGACTGTTTTGGGTTTATTCATCATATCACCAGCAAATCTAAAGTCATCTGTTGTGTTTAGAATGGATCCATAATCCGTAGTTCAGTCTCTTGTGTGTGTTTGTGTCTTCAGTTCGGGCGGTCTGCCGCTCAGCAGGCGTCTGCCGGACTCTTTGACCACCTGGGAGATTCAGACTGTCGGCATGTTCCCCGGCGGTGAGTCTCTCCTTTAACCCTCCTGTTGTCCTGTGGGTCAAAAGTGACCCACGACCATGATTTCCCAGGTTTATACAAATATAAAAGAACATCATCTGCAAATAAAGAAATAACATGGTTCTCCCCACCCACTACCATATTTAGCTGTAGAAAAAACACCTTAAACTTTTTCCAATATGAAATTTTATGACTTTTCCTAAAGGGACCCCATCATTAGAAAAAGTCATACTTTATTTTTGTTTATGTTTCCATGTGGGCTGTACACCACTAGGGCACAAAGATTGTCTTATGGGTCATTTTTGACCCGTGAATTATAAAAACATTGAAACACCAGAAAAAGGTTCACTGTTTTTTTCCCTTTCAATATAATTAATTGAGAAGTAATTACTTCACATTTATATAATAGCAATAATAAACCTTTATTATGTAAAAGAAAACTGAGAAAACAAGAAAACTGTTGGTCCAACTGACAGATGGTTTGTGGTAAAAAAAAAAAAATTTGGATTTAAAATTCAATCAATCAATCCATTCATCCAATTATTCATCCATTCATCCAATTATAATTTTTATCTGCACTCTTTGATTTTTAATTAATTAATGATTATTTTAATGGGTTTTTAATTTCTTTATTTTATTTTTTATTTCTTTTTAATGATTTTATTGCCTTCTTGTGATTTTATGTAGCTGTGAAGCACTTTGAATTGCCCTGTGTATGAATTGTGCTCTATAAATAAAATTGCCTTGCCTTGCCTTATTCATCCATTCAGCCATCAATCAATCCATTCATCTGATTATTCATCCATTCATCCGTCAAGCCATCCATTCAGCCATCCATTCATCCAATTATTCATATTTGACCCAAAGGGGACAAAGGGGAGTAAACAGAATGTTAAGACCACACAAAGGGTTAATTCCCCGTTCTTCTCCATCCTGCTCCTTCTCTCTTCCTCCATTTATCCTTTGATTTGACCTTCAGGTTTGTCCACTCTGTTGTATTGTGTGTCCACTCTGTTGTGTTGTGCGTCCACTCTGTTGTATTGTGTGTCCACTCTGTTGTGTTGTGCGTCCACTCTGTTGTATTGTGTTTCCACTCTGTTGTGTTTCCACTCTGTTGTGTTTCCACTCTGTTGTGTTGTGCGTCCACTCTGTTGTGTTGTGCGTCCACTCTGTTGTGTTGTGTGTCCACTCTGTTGTGTTGTGTGTCCACTCTGTTGTGTTGTGTGTCCACTCTGTTGTGTTGTGCGTCCACTCTGTTGTGTTGTGTGTCCACTCTGTTGTGTTGTGCGTCCACTCTGTTGTATTGTGTGTCCACTCTGTTGTGTTGTGCGTCCACTCTGTTGTATTGTGTTTCCACTCTGTTGTGTTGTGTGTCCACTCTGTTGTGTTGTGCGTCCACTCTGTTGTATTGTGTTTCCACTCTGTTGTGTTTCCACTCTGTTGTGTTTCCACTCTGTTGTGTTGTGCGTCCACTCTGTTGTGTTGTGTGTCCACTCTGTTGTGTTGTGTGTCCACTCTGTTGTGTTGTGTGTCCACTCTGTTGTGTTGTGCGTCCACTCTGTTGTGTTGTGTGTCCACTCTGTTGTGTTGTGCGTCCACTCTGTTGTGTTTCCACTCTGTTGTGTTGTGCGTCCACTCTGTTGTATTGTGTTTCCACTCTGTTGTGTTTCCACTCTGTTGTGTTTCCACTCTGTTGTGTTGTGCGTCCACTCTGTTGTGTTGTGTTTCCACTCTGTTGTGTTTCCACTCTGTTGTGTTTCCACTCTGTTGTGTTGTGTGTCCACTCTGTTGTGTTGTGTGTCCACTCTGTTGTGTTGTGTGTCCACTCTGTTGTGTTGTGTGTCCACTCTGTTGTGTTGTGTGTCCACTCTGTTGTGTTGTGCGTCCACTCTGTTGTGTTGTGTGTCCACTCTGTTGTGTTGTGCGTCCACTCTGTTGTGTTGTGTGTCCACTCTGTTGTATTGTGTGTCCACTCTGTTGTGTTGTGCGTCCACTCTGTTGTATTGTGCGTCCACTCTGTTGTATTGTGCGTCCACTCTGTTGTATTGTGTGTCCACTCTGTTGTGTTGTGCGTCCACTCTGTTGTGTTGTGTGTCCACTCTGTTGTGTTGTGCGTCCACTCTGTTGTGTTGTGTGTCCACTCTGTTGTATTGTGCGTCCACTCTGTTGTGTTGTGTGTCCACTCTGTTGTGTTGTGTGTCCACTCTGTTGTATTGTGTGTCCACTCTGTTGTGTTGTGCGTCCACTCTGTTGTGTTGTGCGTCCACTCTGTTGTGTTGTGTGTCCACTCTGTTGTGTTGTGCGTCCACTCTGTTGTGTTGTGTGTCCACTCTGTTGTGTTGTGTGTCCACTCTGTTGTATTGTGTGTCCACTCTGTTGTGTTGTGCGTCCACTCTGTTGTGTTGTGCGTCCACTCTGTTGTGTTGTGTGTCCACTCTGTTGTGTTGTGCGTCCACTCTGTTGTGTTGTGTGTCCACTCTGTTGTGTTGTGCGTCCACTCTGTTGTGTTGTGCGTCCACTCTGTTGTGTTGTGCGTCCACTCTGTTGTGTTGTGCGTCCACTCTGTTGTGTTGTGCGTCCACTCTGTTGTGTTGTGCGTCCACTCTGTTGTGTTGTGCGTCCACTCTGTTGTGTTGTGCGTCCACTCTGTTGTGTTGTGCGTCCACTCTGTTGTGTTGTGCGTCCACTCTGTTGTATTGTGCGTCCACTCTGTTGTGTTGTGCGTCCACTCTGTTGTATTGTGCGTCCACTCTGTTGTGTTGTGCGTCCACTCTGTTGTGTTGTGCGTCCACTCTGTTGTGTTGTGCGTCCACTCTGTTGTGTTGTGCGTCCACTCTGTTGTGTTGTGCGTCCACTCTGTTGTGTTGTGCGTCCACTCTGTTGTGTTGTGCGTCCACTCTGTCGTATTGTGCGTCCACAGGTATGTGTGTTTTGACCTTCAGGTGTGTCCACTCTGTCGTATTGTGCGTCCACAGGTATGTGTGTTTTGACCTTCAGGTGTGTCCACTCTGTCGTGTTGTGCGTCCACAGGTATGTGTGTGGCTGATCCGGTGAAGGTGTCGGTTAATCTGCCGCTCAGCGTGGACATCCCGCTGCCCTACCAGGTGGTCAGAGGAGAGCAGGTGCAGCTGCGGGGTTCTGTCTACAACCAGGATGCCAACACCATCAGGGTACGAACCGCACATCCAACTACATTTCCCATGATTCACTGCCATGTTACAGCTCTGCATCTTAGATGTCACCGGTTAATAAAAGATTACCAACAGGTTAACAGCAGATTAAAAACAGGTTAAAAACAGGTTAATAACAGGTTACCAACAGGTTAATAACAGGTTAGAGACAGGTTACCAACAGGTTAATAACAGGTTACCAACAGGTTAGAGACAGGTTACCAACAGGTTAATAACAGGTTACCAACAGGTTAGAGACAGGTTACCAACATGTTACCAACAGGTTAATAACAGGTTACCAACAGGTTAATAACAGGTTACCAACAGGTTACCAACAGGTTAGAGACAGGTTACCAACAGGTTAATAACAGGTTACCAACAGGTTAGAGACAGGTTACCAACAGGTTAATAACAGGTTACCAACAGGTTAGAGACAGGTTACCAACATGTTACCAACAGGTTAATAACAGGTTACCAACAGGTTAATAACAGGTTACCAACAGGTTACCAACAGGTTAATAACAGGTTAGAGACAGGTTACCAACAGGTTACCAACAGGTTAGAGACAGGTTACCAACAAGTTAATAACAGGTTACCAACAGGTTAATAACAGGTTACCAACAGGTTAATAACAGGTTACCAACAGGTTAATAACAGGTTAATAACAGCTTACAGACAGGTTACCAACAGGTTAATAACAGGTTACCAACAGGTTAGAGACAGGTTACCAACATGTTACCAACAGGTTAATAACAGGTTACCAACAGGTTACCAACAGGTTAATAACAGGTTAGAGACAGGTTACCAACAGGTTACCAACAGGTTAGAGACAGGTTACCAACAGGTTAATAACAGGTTACCAACAGGTTAATAACAGGTCAACAACAAGTCATCAACAGGTTACCAACAGGTTAATAACAGGTCAACAACAAGTCATCAACAAGTTACCAATGGGTTAATAACAGGTCAACAGGTTACCAACAGGTTAATAACAGGTTACCAGCAGGTCACTAACAGTTTAATAACAGGTCAACAGGTTACCAACAGGTTAATAACAGGTTACCAACAGGTTAATAACAGGTCAACAACAAGTCATCAACAAGTTACCAATGGGTTAATAACAGGTTACCAGCAGGTCACTAACAGTTTAATAACAGGTCAACAGGTTACCAACAGGTTAATAACAGGTTACAGACAGGTTACCAACAGGTTACCAACAGGTTAATAACAGGTTACAGACAGGTTACCAAAAGGTTACCAACAGGTTAATAATAGGTTACCAACAGGTTACCAACAGGTTAATAACAGGTCAACAACAAGTCATCAACAGGTTACCAACAGGTTAATAACAGGTTACCAACAGGTTACTAACAGGTTACCAACAGGTTAATAACAGGTTACCAACAGGTTACCAACAGGTTACCAACAGGTTAATAACAGGTCAACAACAAGTCATCAACAGGTTACCAACAGGTTAATAACAGGTCAACAGGTTACCAACAGGTTAATAACAGGTTACCAGCAGGTCACTAACAGTTTAATAACAGGTCAACAGGTTACCAACAGGTTAATAACAGGTTACAGACAGGTTACCAACAGGTTACCAACAGGTTAATAACAGGTTACAGACAGGTTACCAAAAGGTTACCAACAGGTTAATAATAGGTTACCAACAGGTTACCAACAGGTTAATAACAGGTCAACAACAAGTCATCAACAGGTTACCAACAGGTTAATAACAGGTTACCAACAGGTTAATAACAGGTTACCAACAGGTTACTAACAGGTTACCAACAGGTTAATAACAGGTTACCAACAGGTTACCAACAGGTTACCAACAGGTTAATAACAGGTCAACAACAAGTCATCAACAGGTTACCAACAGGTTAATAACAGGTCAACAGGTTACCAACAGGTTAATAACAGGTTACCAACAGGTTATCAACAGGTTACCAACAGGTTAATAACAGATTAATGACATGTTAATAACAGGTTACCAACAGGTCACTAACAGGTTACCAACAGGTCACTAACAGGTTACCAACAGGTTATCAACAGGTTACCAACAGGTTAGTAACAGATTAATAACATGTTAATAACAGGTTACCAACAGGTCACTAACAGGTTACCAACAGGTTAGTAACAGATTAATAACATGTTAATAACAGGTTACCAACAGGTCACTAACAGGTTACCAACAGGTTAGTAACAGATTAATAACATGTTAATAACAGGTTACCAACAGGTCACTAACAGGTTACCAACAGGTTAATGACAGATTAATAACATGTTAATAACAGGTTACCAACAGGTTACTAACAGGTTACCAACAGGTTAATAACAGGTCAACAACAAGTCATCAACAGGTTACCAACAGGTTAATAACAGGTCAACAGGTTACCAACAGGTTAATAACAGGTTACCAACAGGTTATCAACAGGTTACCAACAGGTTAATAACAGATTAATGACATGTTAATAACAGGTTACCAACAGGTCACTAACAGGTTACCAACAGGTTAGTAACAGATTAATAACATGTTAATAACAGGTTACCAACAGGTTAATAACAGGTTACCAACAGGTCACTAACAGGTTACCAACAGGTTAATAACAGGTTACCAACAGGTCACTAACAGGTTACCAACAGGTTAATAACAGATTAATAACATGTTAATAACAGATTACCAACAGGTCACTAACAGGTTACCAACAGGTTAATAACAGGTTACCAACAGGTCACTAACAGGTTACCAACAGGTTAATAACAGATTAATAACATGTTAATAACAGATTACCAACAGGTCACTAACAGGTTACCAACAGGCTAATAACAGGTTACCAACAGGTTAATAACAGGTTACCAACAGGTGACTAACAGGTTACCAACAGGTTAATAACAGGCTAATAACAGATTAATAACAGGTTACCAACAGGTTAATAACAGGTTACCAACAGGTCACTAACAGGTTACCAACAGGTTACCAACAGGTTAATAACAGGCTACCAATAGGTTAATAACAGATTAATAACATGTTAATAACAGATTACCAACAGGTCACTAACAGGTTACCAACAGGTCACTAACAGGTTACCAACAGGTCACTAACAGGTTACCAACAGGCTAATAACAGATTAATAACAGGTTGCCAACAGGTTAATAACAGGTTACCAACAGGTCACTAACAGGTTACCAACAGGTTAATAACAGGCTACCAACAGGTTAATAACAGATTAATAACATGTTAATAACAGATTACCAACAGGTCACTAACAGGTTACAAACAGGTTACCAACAGGTCACTAACAGGTTACCAACAGGTTAATAACAGATTAATAACATATTAATAACAGGTTAATAACAGATTAATAACAGATTAATAACATGTTAATAAAACAGGTTACATACAGGCTGATAACAACATGGAGGTTTTTATCACTTTTTGACTCTTGCTTTCCGCCCTCAGTACTGTGTGACGCTGACCGCCGGCCCGGACATCTGCCTGCTGCAGTCGGAGCCGGCGGGGGGGGATCTGCGGACCACCGGCTGCACCTACAGCCAGCTGGTGGCGGGCGGCGTGGCCCCGGTGACCTTCACCTTGCTGGGCCTGCAGCCCGGGGAACACACCCTGAGGTTCACCCTGAAAACGCCCTCAAGAGACGGGGACATCGTGGAGAAGACGCTGCGGGTGGTGGTACGTGCAAACTTTAAATTGTACGAGGAAACCAAAGTAAAACTTACTCTTCCCCCATATTTCATGTATTATGTTAATAAAATGTTTAATTTTACTTAAGAAGCTCGAGTTCTTACTGAATCTTAAAACTACTTAAGGTATAAATTATGACAGTTACTCTAATAGAGTTTACTTCACCAAAAAGTCACTTTTTTCAGTGCAGCAGTATGATGACACTTTTATTTTATTTTATTGGTTTCACTATTCTTTTATAGTTTTTATTTGTTTTTACTTCTTCTTCTCTTTATTTATTATAAAGCACTTTGGTACACCGTAATGATCGTCCGTAAAGGGCTGTATAAATAAAGTTAATTTACATTTGGTTGGGTCTCTAACTTGTTGTGTTTCCAGCCTGAAGGTGTGAAACAGGAAGAGAACGCCGGAGGGCGGCTGGACCCTCAGGGACTCTACGGTAAGCGTCAGGTCACGTGATGCTCTGCTCCACCTGTTCTGCTCCACCTGTTCAGAGGTTCTGAAGTTTTGCTGTTTGCAGGCACGGAGAAGCGGTCGGTGGTGCTGAAGAACAAGCTGCCGGAAAACATCGTTCCCAACTCGGGTTTGCAGAGAATGCTGACCATTAACGGTAAAGTCTCAGAACAGTTAGGAAAGATCCCAGTGAGAATAAATAAATAAAATAAATAATTTATATAGAATAAATAAAATATTTAAAATAAATAAAGAATAAACACCTGAAACGTAATATTAAATAATGAATCATCCCGGACCATATAAGAGAACGTCTTACCACAGTAAAGTCTCAGAACAGTTAGGAAAGGTCCCAGTGACAATAAATAAATAAAATAAATAATTAATAAAGAATGAATAAAATAAAATAAAATAAATAAATAAAGAATAAAATTTAAAATTAAAATATTTAAAATAAATAAAGAATAAACACCTGAAATGTAATATAAAATAATGAATTATCCCGGACCATATTAGAGGACGTCTTACCACAGTAAAGTCCTCGTTCCACTGTGCAGTACCCAAACCAACCACTACGCCAATATATGGCAGTCTTGCACCTCTTTTGCCATCATTTAAGAGGCACAAATCTGCTCTGTAACACATGTGTGAACCAGGTGAGCTTCCAGGCGAGGTGGTGACCGTGATCAGCAACCCCGAGGGCCTGAAAGAGATCCTAGATCTGCCAGCCGGGTCGGCGAAGGCGGCGCTGGAGACGCTGCTGCCCATCATCCAGGTGTACCTGTACCTGGAGACGTCCAGCAGCTGGGACATCCTGGGACCAGACGTCCAGAAGAACTCTGCCGATCTGAGGCGGAAGATCAGGGAAGGTGAGCAGAGAGAGCCAGAACCTGCTGGTGACGTAAAGAGTTAGCTAATGATTATGTTCAATGTTTTTTTCTTTTTTCTTTTTTATTATTATTATTATTTTTTTTAAATTTATTTATTTCTTTTTTTCTTTCTTTTTTTCTTTTTCTTTTTAATGATTTTATTGCCTTCTTGTGATTTTACGTAGCTGTGAAGCACTTTGAATTGCCTTGTGTACGAATTGTGCTATATATATAAAATTGCCTTGCCTCTTTGTTTACCGGCCGTGTGTGTGTCTGCAGGCCAGGTCGCCATCACGTCCTTCAGGAAAGGAGACGCCAGCTACAGCATGTGGATGAACAAAGAATCCAGCATTATGTGAGTCAGCACCCTGAACCCCTAAAACAGAACCCAGCATTATGTGAGTCAGCACTCTGAACCCCTAAAACAGAACCCAGCACCATGTGAGTCAGCACCCTGAACCCCTAAAACAGAACCCAGCACCATGTGAGTCAGCACCCTGAACCCCTAAAACAGAACCCAGCACCATGTGAGTCAGCACCCTGAACCCCTAAAACAGAACCCAGCACCCTGTGAGTCAGCACCCTGAACCCCTAAAACAGAACCCAGCACCCTGTGAGTCAGCACCCTGAACCCCTAAAACAGAACCCAGCACCATGTGAGTCAGCACCCTGAACCCCTAAAACAGAACCCAGCACCATGTGAGTCAGCACCCTGAACCCCTAAAACAGAACCCAGCACCATGTGAGTCAGCACTCTGAACCCCTAAAACAGAACCCAGCACCATGTGAGTCAGCACCCTGAACCCCTAAAACAGAACCCAACACCATGTGAGTCAGCACCCTGAACCCCTAAAACAGAACCCAGCACCATGTGAGTCAGCACCCTGAACCCCTAAAACAGAACCCAGCATTATGTGAGTCAGCACCCTGAACCCCTAAAACAGAACCCAGCACCCTGTGAGTCAGCACCCTGAACCCCTAAAACAGAACCCAGCACCCTGTGAGTCAGCACCCTGAACCCCTAAAACAGAACCCAGCACCATGTGAGTCAGCACTCTGAACCCCTAAAACAGAACCCAGCACCATGTGAGTCAGCACCCTGAACCCCTAAAACAGAACCCAGCACCATGTGAGTCAGCACTCTGAACCCCTAAAACAGAACCCAGCACCATGTGAGTCAGCACCCTGAACCCCTAAAACAGAACCCAGCACCATGTGAGTCAGCACTCTGAACCCCTAAAACAGAACCCAGCACCCTGTGAGTCAGCACCCTGAACCCCTAAAACAGAACCCAACACCATGTGAGTCAGCACCCTGAACCCCTAAAACAGAACCCAGCACCATGTGAGTCAGCACCCTGAACCCCTAAAACAGAACCCAGCACCCTGTGAGTCAGCACCCTGAACCCCTAAAACAGAACCCAGCACCCTGTGAGTCAGCACCCTGAACCCCTAAAACAGAACCCAGCACCCTGTGAGTCAGCACCCTGAACCCCTAAAACAGAACCCAGCACCCTGTGAGTCAGCACCCTGAACCCCTAAAACAGAATCCAGCACCATGTGAGTCAGCACTCTGAACCCCTAAAACAGAACCCAGCACCCTGTGAGTCAGCACTCTGAACCCCTAAAACAGAACCCAGCACCCTGTGAGTCAGCACCCTGAACCCCTAAAACAGAACCCAGCACCCTGTGAGTCAGCACCCTGAACCCCTAAAACAGAACCCAGCACCCTGTGAGTCAGCACCCTGAACCCCTAAAACAGAACCCAGCACCATGTGAGTCAGCACTCTGAACCCCTAAAACAGAACCCAGCACCATGTGAGTCAGCACCCTGAACCCCTAAAACAGAACCCAGCACCCTGTGAGTCAGCACCCTGAACCCCTAAAACAGAATCCAGCACCATGTGAGTCAGCACTCTGAACCCCTAAAACAGAACCCAGCACCCTGTGAGTCAGCACCCTGAACCCCTAAAACAGAACCCAGCACCCTGTGAGTCAGCACCCTGAACCCCTAAAACAGAACCCAGCACCCTGTGAGTCAGCACCCTGAACCCCTAAAACAGAACCCAGCACCCTGTGAGTCAGCACCCTGAACCCCTAAAACAGAACCCAGCACCATGTGAGTCAGCACCCTGAACCCCTAAAACAGAACCCAGCACCCTGTGAGTCAGCACCCTGAACCCCTAAAACAGAACCCAGCACCCTGTGAGTCAGCACCCTGAACCCCTAAAACAGAACCCAGCACCCTGTGAGTCAGCACCCTGAACCCCTAAAACAGAACCCAGCACCATGTGAGTCAGCACTCTGAACCCCTAAAACAGAACCCAGCACCATGTGAGTCAGCACCCTGAACCCCTAAAACAGAACCCAGCACCATGTGAGTCAGCACCCTGAACCCCTAAAACAGAACCCAGCACCCTGTGAGTCAGCACCCTGAACCCCTAAAACAGAACCCAGCACCATGTGAGTCAGCACCCTGAACCCCTAAAACAGAACCCAGCACCCTGTGAGTCAGCACCCTGAACCCCTAAAACAGAACCCAGCACCCTGTGAGTCAGCACCCTGAACCCCTAAAACAGAACCCAGCACCATGTGAGTCAGCACCCTGAACCCCTAAAACAGAACCCAGCACCCTGTGAGTCAGCACCCTGAACCCCTAAAACAGAACCCAGCACCCTGTGAGTCAGCACCCTGAACCCCTAAAACAGAACCCAGCACCAAGTGAATCAGTACTTATAATAAGCAAAAAAACAAACAAATACAAGACGGTTTTGCTTGACGTAAAAAACCAACAAATAAAAGACGTTTTTGCTTGAAATATTAGCAAAAAACAACAAATACAAGACGTTTTTGCTTGAAATATTAGCAAAAAAACAAATAAAAGACGTTTTTGCTTGAAAAAAGCAAAAAAGAAACAACAAATACAAGACGGTTTTGCTTGAAATAAGAAAAAACTAACAAATAAAAGACGTATTTGTTTAAAATAAGCAAAAAAAAACAACAAATAAAAGACGTATTTGTTTAAAATAAGCAAAAAAACAACAAATAAAAGACGTATTTGTTTAAAATAAGCAAAAAAAAACAACAAATAAAAGACGTTTTTGCTTAAAATAAGCAAAAAAACAACAAATAAAAGACGTTTTTGCTTAAAATAAGCAAAAAAACAACAAATAAAAGACGTATTTGCTTAAAATAAGCAAAAAAAAACAACAAATAAAAGACGTTTTTGCTTAAAAAAAGCAAAAAAAAACAACAAATAAAAGACGTTTTTGCATGAAAAAAGCAAAAAAAACAAAAAACAAATACAAAACGGTTTTGCTTGAAATAAGAAAAAACTAACAAATAAAAGATGTTTTTTCTTAAAATAAGCAAAAAAAAACCAAATAAAAGACATTTTTGCTTGAAATAAAAAATCTGCCAATGGAACTAGTGAAAATCGGCTAGTCAAGATTTCTTGAAATAAGATGTGATATTTGGGACTTTTGAGATAAAAGTGATCTTGACAATAGCTTAAAAACCTCTTCAAATGTAAAAAAAAGCTTGTTTCATATGATATGTGACTCAACAATTTGTTTTTTCATTTAACAAGATATTCCAGATGTATTGTATTAAAACAAGTCCCTATATCTGGCTGAAATGGTGCTTGTTAGGCAGTTGTGTCTTATATTAAGTGTAAGAATCTAAATCTTGGTAAGATTTAGATTTTTTCCAGTGTGCACCGGTTCTGCTCTGCATGTCCAAACCCGTCTCTCTTCTCCCTCTGCGCCGTCTGCCAGGGTCACCGCTGAGGTGGTGAACCTCCTGTCCAAGGCGGACGCGCTGGAACCTGTGGACCATCAGCTGCTCTCTGACTCTGTGAACTGGCTGATTAGCAAAGCTCAGCAAGAGAACGGATCCTTCGTGGAGAAATCCAACTACAAATCCAATAAAGTCCTGGTCAGCAGTGCTCCTCCTCGCCTTCTTCTTCTTCTTCTGATCTTTCCCCAGACTTTGACTAACCTTTGTGTGTTTGGGCAGCTGGACGGGAGTGACCCCCTGGAGCAGTCGGTGTACCTGACGTCCATCGTGCTGATCGCCCTACACAGAGCAACAAGCATCAGCGACCCCATCCTGCAGCTCCTGGTGAGTTACTCAGCTTCCCTCTTTCATCCTCCATCAACTCATCTCAGCCGGGAGGAAAACAGCTGAGATGAGATGAGTTAAACAGGATTATATCAGATCAAACGGGATGAGACATTTTCTTTTAATTATTTTCTTATTGTTATTATTTTTATTTTTTTTCCTTTTCCTTTTTAAACCTTAAACTTTATCTGTTTATAATTTAGCTTATGTATTTTTCTTGTTGTGACTATTATGGATGTGAATGCTGTTATGTTGCAGTGTTGTTTGTACCGAGTGTATGTGGGGGGGGTAAAACTTCAAATATCAATAAACATATTGTTAAAAAAACAAAAAAAAAACAGGATGAGACAGGACGGGTTTGATGTGAAATGAGACGGGATTAGATCCAAGAAAATGAGATTATAAATGGAATGGGATTAGATTAATGAGGATAAATAGTTTGGGATGAAATATTAGGATGTAAGATAAAAAGATGGGCTGAAATGTAAAGAAATAAAATGTAATTAGGGTCAAACAGGGTGTTATAAAGTCAAATCAAATTTATTTGTAGCACATTTCATGTACAAAACAGTTCAAAGTGCTTCACATAAAATAAAAGCATTGCAGCAGGGAGTGTAAGAAGCATTAAAAATACATAAAAGAATATAAAGAGAAACAAATAAAATCATTTAAATGAATTTAAAAACGAGCAACAGTCCAGATAAGTTCAAAGATATCGTGCAGATTTCATGCATAGACACATGAGAACAGAAATGTTTGTGGGCGGTCGCCCACATTGCCCATAACAAAAACCGGCCCTGGTACTGGGAATATGTTAGATGAGACGTAAGATTATGTAAAATAAGTTTAGACCAGACGGCACAAAGTGAGAGAGAGATGAATGGGGGATAATGATGACGTGGGACCAGATGATATATGATGAGATTAAATGGGATTAAATGGGAGTAGATGAGATGACAGAAATAAATTAGATTTACCTGAATTTATTTAAATGATTTAAATCACGGAGCTCTGCGTCGTCTCATTTTGTTTCCTCCTCACAGTCTCACGACAGAAGCAAGCGCAGGGCGGCAGCCTACATTTCCCAGCATGCCGGGAGTGTGAAGAGTGTTTATGTGCAAGCAATGGCGACCTACGCCCTGACGCTTCATAACCCCAACAGCATGGAGGTTTCCCAGCTGCTCACCAGCCTGGAGAACCTGGCTCAAGAGAAAGGTGTTCACACCTGCTCATTTCTTCTTCTTCTAATTCTTCTTCTTCTTCTTCTTCTGGGAAAAATCTTCCTTCTCAGTCTCAGCACCCTAAACCATAAACTGTGCATCACTGTGGTGACTCATTACATTTCAGATGCAGGACTTTTAAGCATAGAGTAACTGAGATAAGTCTGGGTCACATGGCTGTATGTGTGTGTGTCCAGGTAACCCGGTTCAACTCAGGTATTGGAAGGAGTCCAGTACGACGGCTGATTGGCTGAAGCCCGACAAATCCAGCGGTATGACTGTGGAGATGACGGCGTACGTCCTGCTGACGGTGCTGCTCAAGGTGCTGCTACTTCCTGTTCATTCTGTTTATCCCTTTTGGCTCTAAAATGTAAGGACTGTGTTTCATTGGAGATCAATTATGGCTGTAGTTCCTGTTTCCGTCTGTAGAGGGCAGTGTCTGAAGTTAAGGACGGGTCCTTCCAAGTCACGTCCTTCTTAGACAAAGAAAGATAAAACAGTCCTAATAAGTTTGCAAATATGGATCCATCCTGTTTGCAGCATCTATGACTAAATATTTTGGGTGTTTCACGATTACAGCAGTTACACAGATGCATTCTGGGAATTTCACAGAATGAAGAACTTAGGCAGTGTTCCAAACCGCATACTTCTCCTACTACTCCTACTAACTTTTTGGGTTAGTTTGCGAGTTTGAGTCAGCGAGAAGTTCCCGGATGCATACTAGATTCTCCTAAATGTTGGGTATGCATCATGAGGTTACTACTCATACTCAAACTACCCAAGATGCAACGTAACGTGACGTCGCCGATCGTCATTTCCTGTCAAAACGGCAGTTTCAAGCTAGCTACAACGAGGGTAGGTTCACTTCCTGTTTTCAAAACAAAAGCACCAATTGTATGGTAATGGCTTTCCCTATGATAAAAGGCAACGGGTGTTTTATTTTGTGAAAATAACAGGAAGTGCGTTGCTCACTGCAGCTAGCTTTAGTAGCGCCGAATTCGTGGGAACAAAATGGTAAACAGCCGGTATTTTGTCAGGTTTTCAACACGTTGGGGATCTAAACGACTACTTTCTCTCCTGAAAATGTTTCAAATGTTGCTAAAGTTTACAGAGTTTAGAGCTTAAGGGAAATCAGCTTCAGGCCGGCTGATTTCGGCTCGGGCACTAGCGAGATGCATTGTGGGTAAACGCTCTGCATACTGTCTGATTGATGAGTATGTAGTATGCAGTTTCGAACACAACCAAAGCTTCTTCTTCTCTTGTTAAACGTGTCACCAGGGCTCTCAAGTTTTCAAGTTTGCTTGGAGTGAGATTCGGGCGGGGCAGGGGCCGGGCCATGTGCTTGGGGGGGTTTCTTTCAGGTTTTTTTTGGGGGGGGGGGTCCCTTGCAGTATCCCATCGCCATAAACTAGCTACTTAAAGAACAAAGAAATTGTTTTATTTATATCAAAATCACAAATCTTCACTTTTACACTAAATTCTGCTATATTTTAAAATAAATTGTTTTAGGTATGCAAAGTCTTAACAAACAAAAAAACAGACAAATGAAATTAAGAAAAACAAACATAACCCCAAATGGGCCCCTTGAGCAGTCCCTCTCTGTTTGTGTTTGTTTATTAGTGTTGTTGTAAGTGTTTGTGGCAGATTTTGATGCTTGATGACTGATATTGGGGGCTCCCATTTAAAGCACTGTGGCTCAATGTCAGCCATTTTCACAGTCATGATGGATGACAGAGTTCCATTCAGAGCCAACGTGTTCCTGGTCTTGGTTTTATTGAGCCCCACCATGGAAAAAACCCTCTCTGCATCAGCATTTCAGTGTGGCAGAACTAATACCAGTTTGGTAATTGTAGATGGCCTTATTGGGAATCTGTTCATACCAGTCACCTTTGAAAAGAATTAACCACGGAAGCCTAATTACACTCTACATATTTTTCATTTTTCATTAAGTTGCTCATGTCAAAGGGTGTGTGCTGAATATTTAGGCCTACTACTCCAACGAACACTTTAATCGGCAGGTATTGGTCTTTTACAAGGAGTAGGAAAACTATAGTAACTAACAAAAGATTCAAATAAATGAAGATATGACCTGCTGATGATCCTGACGGTTCTCTTCCACCTCCAGCTCGTCTACAACTTCTGCACGCATTCAGAGCATAATAGGTTATGTCCGCTGTGCATTCATGGAACGCGTGCTTGCAGCTGAAAGCTATTTCACACCCGGCAACAAGAAATTCTGCTTTCTGATTGGCTGAGAAATTCTATTTTGTGATTTGCCAATGGGTTGCTAAATCCATCAGCTTTAGCTGTACCAGAGCTATAGTTCTGAGCTGTACGAGCGCACAGTAACCTGCCATTGACTCGTTTATAGTATCGGCCATTAGAATTTCTGTGCGACGAAGCTGATCATTTCTCAGCATGAGAAATGACGTGTGGCGTGTGTTTCACGCTCATTGCGTGAGACTTGAGAGCCCTATGTGTCACAGAGCCTCTTCTTCTCTTGTTAATTGTCACAGAGCAGCTTCTTCTTCTTCTCTTGTTAAACGTGTCACAGAGCTTCTTCTTCTCTTGTTAAACGTGTCACAAAGCAGCTCAGAACAGATGGTTCCCACTCAGAGGGAAACCGTCAGAATATAGTAAGATCGACGAGGATGGGATTCGAACCCACGCGTGCAGAGCACAATGGATTAGCAGTCCATCGCCTTAACCACTCGGCCACCTCGTCTGATGCTGCTGGAGAGGAATGGATCAGGATCCAGGGGATCCAGTGGAACCCCCTCTCCTCTCTAGGCTGTGAGCTTCCTGATTGGTTCCTCACAGTTTCAGGGGATCCAGTTTGTCCCTCAGAGGGTTGAAGAAGCTCCAACATGGCGGCTCAGACAGAGTCCCATCAGAGCATTGCACCCTTTAACAGGACGAGGTGGCCGAGTGGTTAAGGCGATGGACTGCTAATCCATTGTGCTCTGCACGTGTGGGTTCGAATCCCATCCTCGTCGATCCTTCTTTATTCTGACGGTTTCCCTCTGAGTGGGAACCAGGGCAGTGTTCCAAACCGCATACTTCTTCTACTAACTTTCTGAGTTAGTATGCGAGTTTGAGTAAGCAGAAGTTCCCGGATGCATACTAGATTCTCCTAAATGTTGGGTATGCATCATGAGGTTACTACTCATACTCAAACTACCCAAGATGCAACGTAACGTGACGTCGCCGATCGTCATTTCCTGTCAAAACGGCAGTTTCAAGCTAGCTACAACGAGGGTAGGTTCACTTCCTGTTTTCAAAACAAAAGCACCAATTGTATGATAATGGCTTTCCCTATGATAAAAGGCAACGGGTATTTTATTTTGGTGAAGATAACCGGAAGTGCGTTGGTCACTGCGGCTAGCTTTAGTAGCGCCGAATTCGTGGGAACAAAATTGTACTGCAGTATGCAGTATGTAGTATGCAGTATGCAGTATGTAGTATGTAAGTGTGTAGTATGCAGTATGGAGTATGCAGTATGTAGTATGCAGTATGCAGTATGCAGTATGTAGTATGTAAGTGTGTAGTATGCAGTATGGAGTATGCAGTATGTAGTATGCAGTATGCAGTATGCAGTATGCAGTATGTAGTATGCAGTATGTAGTATGCAGTATGTAGTATGTAGTAAGGAAGTGTGTAGTATGTAGTATGCAGTATGGAGTATGCAGTATGTAGTATGGATGTGTGTAGTATGTAGTATGCAGTATGGAGTATGCAGTATGTAGTATGGATGTGTGTAGTATGTAGTATCCAGTATGTAGTATGGATGTGTGTAGTATGTAGTATGCAGTATGGAGTATGCAGTATGTAGTATGCAGTATGTAGTATGTAGTATGTAGTATGCAGTGTAGTATGGAAGTATGTAGTATGCAGTATGTAGTATGCAGTATGTAAGTGTGTAGTATGCAGTATGTAGTATGCAGTATGTAGTATGCAGTATGTAGTATGTAGTATGCAGTATGTAGTATGTAAGTGTGTAGTATGCAGTATGTAGTATGCAGTATGGAGTATGCAGTATGTAGTATGGATGTGTGTAGTATGTAGTATGCAGTATGGAGTATGCAGTATGTAGTATGCAGTATGTAGTATGCAGTATGTAGTATGCAGTATGTAGTATGCAGTATGTAGTATGCAGTATGTGGTATGTGGTATGTAGTATGTAGTATGTAGTATGTGGTATGGAGTATGGAGTATGCAGTATGTAGTATGCAGTATGCAGTATGCAGTATGTAGTATGGAAGTATGTAGTATGCAGTATGTAGTATGCAGTATGCGGTATGTAGTATGCAGTATGTAGTATGTAGTATGCAGTATGCAGTATGTAGTATGCGGTATGTAGTATGGAGTATGCAGTATGTAGTATGCAGTATGTAGTATGCAGTATGCAGTATGCAGTATGTAGTATGCAGTATGCAGTTTGTAGTATGCAGTATGTAGTATGCAGTATGTAGTCTGCAGTATGTAGTAAGGAAGTGTGTAGTATGGATGTGTGTAGTATGTAGTATGCAGTATGGAGTATGCAGTATGTAGTATGGATGTGTGTAGTATGTAGTATGCAGTATGGAGTATGCAGTATGTAGTATGCAGTATGTAGTATGTAGTATGCAGTATGTAGTATGTAAGTGTGTAGTATGCAGTATGTAGAATGCAGTATGGAGTATGCAGTATGTAGTATGGATGTGTGTAGTATGTAGTATGGAGTATGCAGTATGTAGTATCCAGTATGTAGTATGGATGTGTGTAGTATGTTGTATGCAGTATGGAGTATGCAGTATGTAGTATGCAGTATGTAGTATGTAGTATGCAGTATGTAGTATGGAAGTATGTAGTATGCAGTATGTAGTATGCAGTATGTAGTATGCAGTATGTGGTATGTAGTATGTATTATGCAAGTATGCAGTATGTAGTATGCAGTATGTGATATGTAGTATGTAAGTGTGTAGTATGCAGTATGTAGTATGCAGTATGCAGTATGTAGTATGTAAGTGTGTAGTATGTAGTATGCAGTATGCGGTATGTAGTATGTAAGTGTGTAGTATGCAGTATGTAGTATGCAGTATGTAGTATGCAGTATACAGTATGTAGTATGTAAGTGTGTAGTATGCAGTATGGAGTATGCAGTATGTAGTATGCAGTATGCAGTATGCAGTATGTAGTATGCAGTATGTAGTATGTAGTAAGGAAGTGTGTAGTATGTAGTATGCAGTATGGAGTATGCAGTATGTAGTATGGATGTGTGTAGTATGTAGTATGCAGT
The DNA here is from genome assembly GCF_027942865.1 of Odontesthes bonariensis. NCBI lineage: Eukaryota > Metazoa > Chordata > Actinopteri > Atheriniformes > Atherinopsidae > Odontesthes > Odontesthes bonariensis. The sequence goes on from NC_134511.1 coordinate 1,618,442, forward strand.
ATGGAGTATGCAGTATGTAGTATGGATGTGTGTAGTATGTAGTATCCAGTATGTAGTATGGATGTGTGTAGTATGTAGTATGCAGTATGGAGTATGCAGTATGTAGTATGTAGTATGTAGTATGCAGTGTAGTATGGAAGTATGTAGTATGTAGTATGCAGTATGTAGTATGCAGTATGTAGTATGTAGTATGCAGTATGTAGTATGCAGTATGTAGTATGCAGTATGGAGTATGCAGTATGTAGTATGTAAGTGTGTAGTATGCAGTATGTAGTATGCAGTATGGAGTATGCAGTATGTAGTATGGATGTGTGTAGTATGTAGTATGCAGTATGGAGTATGCAGTATGTAGTATGCAGTATGTAGTATGTAGTATGCAGTATGTAGTATGGAAGTATGTAGTATGCGGTATGTAGTATGCAGTATGTGGTATGTAGTATGTAGTATGTAGTATGTAGTATGTAGTATGTGGTATGGAGTATGGAGTATGCAGTATGTAGTATGCAGTATGCAGTATGGATGTGTGTAGTATGTAGTATGCAGTATGGAGTATGCAGTATGCAGTATGCAGTATGTAGTATGCGGTATGTAGTATGGAGTATGTAGTATGTAGTATGCAGTATGTAGTATGTAGTATGCAGTATGTAGTATGGAAGTATGTAGTATGCAGTATGTAGTATGCAGTATGCAGTATGTAGTATGCAGTATGCAGTATGCAGTTTGTAGTATGCAGTATGTAGTATGCAGTATGTAGTCTGCAGTATGTAGTAAGGAAGTGTGTAGTATGGATGTGTGTAGTATGTAGTATGCAGTATGGAGTATGCAGTATGTAGTATGGATGTGTGTAGTATGTAGTATGCAGTATGGAGTATGCAGTATGTAGTATGCAGTATGTAGTATGTAGTATGCAGTATGTAGTATGTAAGTGTGTAGTATGCAGTATGTAGTATGCAGTATGGAGTATGCAGTATGTAGTATGGATGTGTGTAGTATGTAGTATGGAGTATGCAGTATGTAGTATCCAGTATGTAGTATGGATGTGTGTAGTATGTAGTATGCAGTATGGAGTATGCAGTATGTAGTATGCAGTATGTAGTATGTAGTATGGAAGTATGTAGTATGCAGTATGTAGTATGCAGTATGTAGTATGTGGTATGTAGTATGTATTATGCAAGTATGTAGTATGTAGTATGCAGTATGTAGTATGCAGTATGTGATATGTAGTATGTAGTATGCAGTATGTAGTATGCAGTATGCAGTATGTAGTATCCAGTATGTAGTATGGATGTGTGTAGTATGTAGTATGCAGTATGTAGTATGCAGTATGTAGTATGTAGTATGCAGTATGTAGTATGGAAGTATGTAGTATGCAGTATGTAGTATGCAGTATGTAGTATGTAGTATGTATTATGCAAGTATGTAGTATGTAGTATGTAGTATGCGGTATGCAGTATGTAGTATGCAGTATGTGGTATGTAGTATGGAGTATGCAGTATGTAGTATGTAGTATGCAGTATGCAGTATGTAGTATTCAGTATGTGGTACGTAGTATGGAGTATGCAGTATGTAGTATGTAGTATGCAGTATGCAGTATGTAGTATGGAAGTATGTAGTATGCAGTATGTAGTATGAAGTATGTAGTATGCAGTATGTAGTATGCAGTATGCAGTATGTAGTATGCGGTTTCGAACACAGCCTTAGTCCTTTGAAGGATCCTTGGCTTTGAAACCGTCCTTTTGTGAGATTTGACTCCTTAACTTTGCCAAGCTGTAGTTCCTGCCCCTGCCTCTGGAGGGCAGTGTTACATTAATTTGTGTGACTTATTTAAAATTTTTTGCGTTAAAGGGGAGGATCCACTACGCCAACCCCATCCTGGCCTGGCTGACTCAAGATCAACACTATGGCGAGGGCTTCTACTCTATGGCGGTGAACACAAACCTAAAAATTAAAGTGTCTGACGTTTAGTTTGAGGACGTGAGAAAATGTTTATCCATCCATTCATCCATTCATCCATTCATCCATTCATCCATCCATCCATCCATCTATCTATCTATCTATCTATCTATCTATCTATCTATCTATCTATCTATCCATACACCCACCCACCCATCTATCTATCCACCCACCATCTATCTATCTATCTATCTATCTATCTATCTATCTATCTATCTATCTATCTATCTATCTATCTATCTATCTATCTATCTATCCATCCGTCCATCCATCCATCCATAAATCCAAGCGCAGTCTTTTTCTTGACTTTTGATGTCTCTCAGGATGCGATGCTGACTCTGGAGGCGCTGACGGAGTACAGCAGGGTCATCCCTCGGGCCTTCCTCAATCAGGAGATCAACATCCGCTACAGCCGGAAAGGACAGCTGAAAGAGGTCCACCTGAGCCAGACCCGACCTGTGAGCACCCCCCTGGAGGTGAGTCGGGATCAGTGATGCCGGTAACGCATTACCGTCGTCGGACTAATTTTTTCAGCAACTACTGTTTCAAAACTAGTAGTCGGATTGAAGTTACTTATCTAAAACATTGTGCGTTACTATTTCTGCATTTCAGGGGAACGTATACCCCATAGCGGCCGACTACGGCCGTCCTTTATTCTCCTGTAACGGCCGCCGCCGGCCAGCATGTTATAGTGACAACACAAAAGCTAACATGTTATTTCTGAATGTTACTTACATATATTTGACTTTTCAACATATATTCATTATTATAACCATACATTTGTATTGAAATAATTTGGGATAATTTCGTATTCTTACGAGTTATATCAGTGTATTCAGGGTTCGCCTGAAGTCACTCGTTATTTTACACCTACCTACCCAGTAAAAGTGATTTGTCCCACTAAAATGTGAAACACCTGCGATATCATTTGTTACATTTTACTCACTTTCCTTAATCGTTTTAAATAAATACAGCAATCGAAACCACAGTTTTCATCAGTGCCTGTCACAGACGATAGTTGATAGGTTTAGCTATTCGTGCTAACTTTATAACATATAGCCTACGTTTCAGGCAGTGCTATGGAGAGGGCTAGCTAGCTGTTTATGTATTATGTATTATTGGATTGAATGTATTACTTTTTTACGTAAGAGGTTTTTTTATATTATAAGTAAAGTCAAGAAAGACTGTCGTATTTATTTTTTATTTAAAAAACATGTAAGCAGGGGCGGTCGGTGGCGTAGTGGGTTAAGCAGCCGCCCCATGTACAGAGGCTACAGTCCTTGCTGCAGCTGGTCCCGGTTCGAGTCCCGCACCGAGCGGCCCTTTGCTGCATGTCTTCCCCCTCTCTCTGCCCCCTGCTTCCTGTCTCTCTCCAACTGTCCTATCATTAAAGGCATAAAAAGCCCCCAAAAATACTTAATAAAAAATTGTAAAACAAAACATGTAAGCCTATTTCAAGAAAAAGTTTGCAAATGTCAGTGTCATTTTTGATGTTCCGGATTAAAATACATGTCAATAAAGTGAGTATTGGCAGAACAGGGGTCCGTTTCACGTAGCAGGTTCAACCAACTCTGAGTCTATTCCTGACCTCTGAGCTGATCTACTCTGAGATAGAAAACTCTGAGTTTTCGGTTCCACAAACGCTGATTTGATTGAGTTTAATCAACTCTGAGTAAGTTCACCTTGAGTTTAGCGCGTGCACCACAACTTTTAAAAGCCAGCATCAATGGAGCCCCGATTCGACGAGTCACCATGGCAACGGGGAAGAGGAGGGGCTACGTTTTTCACCAACCTCGAATTGGAAATCTTAATGCGCTCATACGGCGAGTTTCAATACGTTTTTAGAAATAAGTGCAACACCGCTGCAGCAGCAAAAGTGTAAGTTTAAATGTAGTCCTTTGCAATCACAATAATATTACAGGGAAACTGCTTGAATGGTAGCCCATTCATTTATTTCATTTAGGTGCAATCCCGCGGGGGAGAAGCGCTCTTGGCAGTTTAAGATGAAATATAAAAACATTGTTCAAACAGGTGAGACCTCGGCATGGAGGTACCTCATTTTGATCATGTTTTACACTGTAAAGTAAATATTAAGTGGCTATTTGACTGTACAGTTATTTTATTCCCAACATAATGCTGTTTTCACACACATAAACTATGTCTTCTCATCTATATCATCCATTATCTACACCGCTGAATCCGTCAGTCGGGTCGCGGGGGGGCTGGAGCCTATCCCAGCGGTCAATGGGCAAGAGGCGGGGTACACCCTGGACAGGCCGCCAGTCCATCACAGGGCCACACAGAGACAAACGAGACAAACAACCATACACACTCACACTCACTCCTAAGGACAATTTAGAGTCATCATCTATATCATGTTCTGTTAAATAATTAAGCCTATTTAAACTAACACAGACTTCTACTGAGCCAACAGAAAGAAGGCAGATGCCCGTAAAACGGGTGCTGCCCAGCACCGCCACCTCTAACGGGAGGGCAGTGGCTGAGGGAATCCTATGTCTTTTTTAAGCCTATTCATACAAATATTTATTTGTCTTTTATGTCTTTTTTTCTTTTGTCCCAACAAAATTCTGATGGTGCCGCTCAAAAAGATAATTGTCTGTAAATGCAAAAATCTATAACCATCTCCGACGAATATTTAATTCTCTGCGCAATAATGCTGCACCTTCATCCACGGGATCGTTGTCAAAAGGACATGTTCGTGAAAGAAGTTGCCTCCTACTGTGCCTAAAGGACTTCTAGAAGTAGAAGAACTCGCTCTGCTGACTGAATGAATGAGGAAATCAGATGGCGTGTGAGGCTGAAAGAGGGCGGAGACAGAAAGAAACTCCAGGTTTCTTGAATAAAACCTGGTCCCGACCAGGTTAGGTTCAGAGAGTCTGTTACTCCGGTAACTGACCGTGAGGTTAAGTTACCTCTCTCTTGTCGCAGACACGACGCAGTTATTTTTGCACTATGTTAATCCCACGCCACAACGCAAGAGGGACAATCACGAACAAGCTAGGATTGTGGGTGTTACGGTTACGGAGGTCATTCAACAACAATGGCGACTGGACGAATGCGCACTTTGATTGAGATGCAGCTGATCGATCTAGAAATAGAAGAAATATTGCTACTACTGGAGCTGGCAGAGAGGGAAAGAATCGTCACGGTTAGCACGGTTAGCGTCAGCCGGTTAGCAAACCGGAAATACGCATAGTGTAGAGCGGATGTAGAGTTGACCAATCAGAGGCCTCCTTTCTCTCCTCCCTGCGGCGATGTCTGCGGCACTGTCTGCGGTGAGTTACAATTTTGAGGAGGTGCACCAGAGTGTCTGCGTAGGGGGGGGGGCATATCTGCGTTAACTGCGACACACGCAGACGACCTGGTTTCCGAGTATAAATCAGGCTTTACCCCTCTTTCTCAGGGTTGAGTTACCTCCCTTTGTGAAACGGACAACTCAGGGTTTCCCTCATTTCAGGGTTAACCTACTCAGAGTTTTCACTAAACCTGCTACGTGAAACGGACCTCAGGTAGTCATTTTCATGTTATAGGGGCGGGGGATCAGCCTCTGCTGAAAGTAACTAAAAGTAATCTAACTTAGTTACTTCTAAAAGAGAGTAGTCAGTAACTTAACTAAGTTACTTTTTAAAGAAGTAGTCAGTAGTCGGATTACTGTTTCAAAGTAACTATGGCAACACTGGTTGACGTCTTGTTTCTCGTCTTCTTCCTGTTTTTCCTGTAGATAACGAAGGATGATGACATCATTGTATCCACAGGTTTTGGGAAGGGTGTGTCCAGTGTGAAGGTGGGTTTGGTTTGGTTCACACGTTTAACCCTTTGTGCGGTCTTAACATTGTGTTTACTCCCCTTTTGTCCTACCAAAGCCCCAAAATAAAGCAACTAAATTGAATTTTAAATCCAAAATCTATTTTGTATGATGAAACCACCTGTTATTTATCTATTCAACTCAATTCAATACATTTTTTATCATGTATTTTTTGTTACACAATACAAAAAGACAATCACCAGCTTTCAGGATTACACTTTCTTTTTTTTTTTTTTTACCACAAACCAACTGTCAGTTGGACCAACAGTTTTCTTGTTTTCTCAGTTTTATTTTACATAATAAAGGTTTATTATTGCTATTATATAAATGTGAAGTAATAACTTCTGAATTAATTATATTGAAAGGGAAAAAAAACAGTGAACTTTTATCTGGTGTTTAAATGTTTTTATAATTCACGGGTCAAAAATGACCCATAAGACCATCTTTGTACCATAGTGGTGTACACTTGAAAAAATGCCCCTCCAAAAATAAGTTAAAAAACAACAAATAAAAGACGTTTTTGCTTGAAATAAGCAAAAAAATCTGCCAATGGAACTAGTGAAAATCCGCTTGTTAAGATTTTTCTTGAAATAAAATGTGATATTTAGGACTTTTGAGATAAAAGTGATCTTGAAATTAGCTTAAAAACCTCTTCAAATGTAAAAAAAGCTTGTTTCATATGATATGTGACTCAAAACAATTTGTTTTCAAGACTTTTTCATTTAACAAGATATTCCAGATGTATTGTCTTCAAACAAGTCCCTATTTCTGGCTGAAATAGTACTTGTTAGGCAGTTGTGTCTTATATCAAGTGTAAAGAGATATTTGGACTAGAAATGAGACAAATATACTTGGTAAGACTTTGATTTTTTCCAGTGTACAGCCCACATGGAAACATAAACAAAAAAAAAGTGACTTTTTCTAATGATGGGGTCCCTTTAGGAAAAGTCATAACATTTCAAGTTGGAAAAAGATAGTTTAAGGTATTTTTTCTACAGCTAAACATGGTAGTGGGTCACTTTGGACCCTCAAGACAACAGGAGGGTTAACATGTGGCCCCCAGTAGGTCCCAGAGTCCCCAGTAACAGTCCTGGCTGTGTTTCCAGCTGAAGACGGTGTACTATCAGACGACCGCCTCCACGCAGACCAGGTGTAACTTTGATCTCACCATCGAGATCGTCGGCGCCGATGTCTCTGACAGTATGTGTCTTTATCTAATGTATGAAAACGTTCACGTTCGGCTCTTACAGCCACTTGTTTTAGTTCATTTTTACTCCTTCACAACGAAATATGTTGGTAAAATGTTCTTTTTAGGACTTCATCTGTTGGTCTTTTTACAAATAAAATGCCTTCCTGTCGTCCTCAGATCCCAGTATGCGAGCTCCTCACCTGTCCGCCTGTGTAAAGTAAGAAAACTATCCATGCGTTTACATTCTGTTTCCCACAGCGGGGGAGTGATGAATGCTGTGTTTCAGGTATGTTCCTCCTCCTAATGAGGGGTTCACAGAGTCCACCCTCACTGTGATGAAGATCCAGCTGCCCACAGGTGTGGAGCCTTACCTGGAGGACCTGAAACAGGTGACCACAGCTCTTCTTCTTCTTCTCTCTCTTTTTCTCTTAATCTGACAGAGTCTAAACTCCAGCTGAAATGAGCTCAGTTTGATGGAAAGCCATTTTAGGAATTGTCCAACCCAAACTCATCCATTCACCCATCCATCCATTTATTCAACCAACCAACCAACCATCCATCCGTCCATCCATCCATCCATCCATCCTACCAACCAACCAACCATCCATCCATCCATCCATCCATCCATCCATCCATCCAGCCATCCATCCATCCATC